>NW_024736071.1:10447472-10490601 GCF_018991925.1 Homarus americanus | reverse complement strand
TGTATGAGTGTATGATTATTACCACCCTAGTGTACTGTGTGAGTGTATGATCATTACACCCTAGTATTGCACAGCATGGTGTATGATCATTACACCACCCATAGTGAACTGTATGAGTGTATGATTGTACCACCCTTAGCGTACTGTATGAGTGTATGATCATTACCACCCATAGTGTACTGTATGAGTGTATGATTATTACCACATAGTGTACTGTATGAGTGTATGATCATTACCACCCTTAGTGTACTGTGTAGTGTATGATCATTACCACCACATAGTGTACTGTATGAGTGTATGATTATTACCACCCTAGTGTGTATGAGTGTACTGATTATTACCACCCTTAATTGTACTGTATAGTGTATGATCATTTACCACCTTAGTGTGCTGTATGAGTCTCCCTTGATTATTACCACCCATAGTGCTGTATGAGTGTATGATTATTACCACCCCGCGTGTTGCTGTATGAGTGTATAGTCATTACCACCCTTAGTGTGCTGTAGTGTATGATCACATTACCACCCATAGTGTACTGTATGAGTGTATGATCATTACCACTATAGTGTACTGTGTGTGTATGATCATTACACCACCCTTAGTGTACTGTGAGTGTATGATCATTACCACCCATAGTGTGCTGTGTAGTGTATGATTATTACCACCCTGGTGTGCTGTGTGGTGTATGATTATTACCACCCATAGTGTGCTGTATGGTGTATGATTATTACCACCCCTAATTGTACTGTATGAGTGTATGATTATTGCCACCCATAGTGTACTGTATGAGTGTATGATTGTACCACCCATAGTGTACTGTGTGAGTGTATGATTATTACCACCCTAGTGTACTGTATGAGTGTATGGTGTACCACCATAGTGCCTGTGTAGTGTATAATTTAATACCACCCCTAGTGTGCTGTAGTGTATAATTGTACCTGCCCATAGTGTACTGTGGTGTATGATTATTACCACCCTTAGTGTACTGTATGAGTGAATGATTATTACCACCCCTAGTGTACTGTGGGTGTGGTGTACCACCCCTTGGTGTGCTGTATGAGTGTATGATTGTACCACCCATGGTGTACTGTATGAGTGTATGAGATTATTACCACCCCTAGTGTGCTGTGTTAGTGTATGATTATTACCACCCCCAGTATTGCTGTGGTGTATGATTATTTACCACCCGCCAGTGTACTTTGGCAACCAGTGTATGATTAATACCACCCCAGGTGTGCTGTATGGTGTTATGGTGTTACCTGTAGTGTACTGTATGAGTGTATGATTATTACCACCCTAGTGTGCCTGTGACAATTAATATGATTGTACCACCCCAAGCGTACTGTATGAGTGTATGATTGTACCACCCATAGTGTGCTGTATGGTGAATGATTATTACCACCCATAGTGTACTGTGTAGGTGTATGATTGTACCACCCATAGTGTGCTGTATGAGTGTATGATTATTACTACCCTAATTATTGCTGTATGAGTGTATGATTATTACCACCCCTGTGTGCTGTATGAGTGTATAGTTATTACCACCTATAATTGTGCTGTATGAGTGTATGATTATTACCACCCCTAGTGTACTGTGTAGTGTATGATTTATTACCACCCTAGTGTACTGTATGAGTGAATGATTATTACCACCCCGCAGTGGCTGTATGAGTGTATGATTGTACCACCCATAGTGTACTGTGAGTGAATGATTGTACCACCCATAGTGTGCTGTATGAGTGTATGATGTGTATGATATCATATGAGATTTATGATACTGTATGAGTGTATGATTATACCTCTGTATGAGTGTATGAAGTCTGTATGAGTGTATGATAGCTCTGTATGAGTGTATGATGTCTGTATGGAGTGTATGACATAGCTTTGTATGAGTGTATGATAGCTCTGTAGTGTAGAGCTGTATGAGTGTATGATAAGCTCTGTATGAGTGTAGATGCCTGTATGAGTGTATGATACCTCTGTATGAGTGTATGATAGTCTGTATGAGTGTATGATACCACTGTATAGTGTAATTCTGTATGAGTGTATGATTATTACCACCCCTAGTGTGCTGTATGGTGTATGATTATTACCACCCTAGTGTACTGTATGGTGAATTAATACAAACATACATTGATAAGTAGATGCAAAGACAGATACAAAGGGAATACAGCCACCAACAGACGGAGAAGGGTTAGGTGGCTGGGGCAGACAGACAGACAGAGGAGAGCAGACTGGTACACACGGACAGACGGACAAGGGTAACAGACTGGTACGTACAAACAGACAGACAACCATCTTAACTTACCAAGAGGCGAGTCAGGAGAATGTTTACAATTGGTCACTTTATACTACAGAAGGTTGGTTTAGAAGCACCTCAATGGTCATGTCACGTCAAATGTCCACATCTGGAACTTGGCTGTTGGCACTTCTAGATGTTGGGTTGGGTGGGGTTGGGTTGGGTTGGGTTGGGTTGGGTTAGATAGGTAATAAAGTAGGTAGGTTAGGTTAAGTTTGGTTTGGGTTTCGTTATGGTTTTGTTTGGTTAAGTTTGGTTAGGTTTGTGACATCATAGAGGCAATCTACTAGAGAATGTTGTGACAGCATCAGGTGGCCTCCAAGTCTAACCTTCACAACACTCGGGTCCAGCCTTTACCAACAGAGATGAGGAGGAGGGTGGGGAAGGGGAGAATAGAGGAGAAGAGGGAGGAGGAGAAGAGGGCAGGGTGGAAGAGGAGGGTAGGAAGGGAGGGTAGGAAGGGAGGGTAGGAAGGAGGGAGAGGTCGACACACAGGCCTTCCTCAATTCGGGTTCCGGGTACAAGGTGGAGTAGTGGGGAGGTAGGGGTGGGGGGCTAATAGGAGCCATGACGCTGGCAGGAGTGGGGATGGGAGGGAGGAGGAAGGGGGATTGATGAACTCGGAACAGGGTTGAGGATTATGGGGAGGTGAGCGTAGGAGAGCTTGAGAACACACACACACAAGAATAACGATAACCTTAGCTCTCTCTCTCTCTCTCTGACGTAAAAAGAGAGAGAGAGAGAGAGAAGAGAGAGAACGGGATTAACACAGAACCAACAAGGAGAGGAGTGGAGATGGGGATTACCAAGGGCCACAAAGAGAAGGAAGAAAATGAAGATTAACGTCAACGCTGGAAAGGCAGGAGGGAGAAGAGTGATGAGAGAGAGAGAGACAGATAGATGGAGGTGGAGAAAATATAAAGAAAAAGCGATAGAGGAAGAAGGATTGAAATGTATGTGTATGTAATGTATGTATGTATGTATGTATGTATGTATGTAATGTATGAATGTGTGTATGTATGTTCCTGACGGCTGACTCCCCATTAAGTATACACAAATTATCAAAACCAAATAAACAAAAAGGAAGTAAATAAATAAATATAATGAATAATAATTACACATGAATTACGTTTACTGATATGAACATTTAAC
The DNA here is from genome assembly GCF_018991925.1 of Homarus americanus. NCBI lineage: Eukaryota > Metazoa > Arthropoda > Malacostraca > Decapoda > Nephropidae > Homarus > Homarus americanus. Next base: position 10,487,150 of record NW_024736071.1, on the reverse strand, counting down.
ATACACTAGCAAATTGTGTTTACATGTATACAAACAACAAATATAGACAATGCAGGTATAATAAAGTACGTAAACAATGCAGACATATAAACAATAGTAAACAAGATGTCATTATCAACCTTTACATTCTTCAAGGGTCACTGTCAACACACACACACACACACACACACACACACACACACACACACACACGACACACACACAAACAGAAACATCACAAGCGACTTCCTTAACACCTTGTGTGATGCTTTAATGGGCTCTCATCAACACGCAACTGTCATCCTCAATTCCGCTTCGTGGTTTAAGACAATTAGTGAAATTTAATCCCAGTATATTTTGCTGCAAAAAACGTTAAACTAAATACTAGCTAATGTTTTTTTTTTTTTTCGTTTTTTTAATGGACAATATTTGAGATTTATTTTACACTGTTAAATGCTATAATTATCTCTCTCTCTCTCTCTCTCTCTCTCTCTTCTCTCTCTCTCTCTCTCTCTCTCTTTTTCTCTCTCTCTCCTTCCCATCTCTTTCTCTCTCTCTTCTTCTATCTTTTCCCCTCTCTCTCTCTCTCTCTTTCTCCTCTCTAAATACGAGCCTACACTGTTTATCATAAGACTGCTAAACCCCGACCACAAACACCTCTCTATAATACGGGCCTATAATATTCAAGGGAAGACCCCCCAATAAAACCTCTATCATCTCCTAAGACTGTTAAACCCTTCCAAGACCATCGCATTATCATAAAACCCGAAAATATTAATGGCAAGATCGTTAAACCCTAGTAAAATAAAAAGACTATCGCGGCAGCTCGTAACAACACCAATTAAAGGTTTACCTGGGGAAGCGCTGAAGACAAGGTACAACACCATCGTCTTGTACTACACATCAGGAGGTATTGACTATTTTGTGTTGACTCTCGTAAAGTTCAAGTCAGAATCCCAAAAATATTATCGTAATATTCGAAAGTCTGTTGATCTATACTTGTGTTTAAAATATGAAAGATTCATATACCTTAAATAAACTCTATCGTGTTATACGACCTAAACTATTTATTTTTACCTTCCTCATTAAACGATGTTATGATACTGGACGAAAATATTTTACGTTTAAGTAATATGTCTACAGATTTATCACGGTAAAAGTCTAATATATTTACGTGTTATGTAATCGACGAGGGGTTCTCTTAAGGTATAAAACTAAAATATTTATAGATAAACTGCTGACGCTCAATAGCACTAACTCTACGATATAAAGTGAACGTCAGCCCCGTATAGCTGACACACCGTTATGGACACTATCGATTTGGTCATTTTTTTTTACACTCGAGGCAGCGTGACCGGTACTGCCGACGCCTTCCACTCCCCAGCTGTAGAGTTGGGATCCATCCACAGCTGGGTGAACTGGAGGTCCCCGGGCGAAACCAGCAATCCTTACGACAAGAGGCGAGAGCTGTAACCACTCAGCCACCGCACCCTTCCAGGATAAAAGTCCAGGAACTCTTTCCTCCCGATACAAGACTAGAATATTTATAAGACTTTTAAAACGCATTAAAACAATGATCCGAGGCTGAGATTCTCGTGTGGCCAGACACTTTTATTGTTTTCCCAGATTTTCAACAAATACTAAGGGGTGGGCAGGGCAGGGTGGGGCAGGGGGTGGGGCGAGGCGAGGAGATGGGGGCGAAACAGGGGCGGAGCGGAAGGAGTAAAGAATAAATGTAATTTACAAAACTTTCACAGATCCAACAAAATATTACATAACTCATAAATGTAAACTGACTTTTTAAACGTGTGTTTGTATGGAAGCAGTCAGGTAACATGAATAATTTAATGACTCAGACAATCACTATTAACCCGGTACACTGCATCTACCCTCTCAACACTCTCTTACATACTGTATAAACATCACTTATGGATCACATTCCCAGAGTAAAATTTTCCCGGTACCTAAAAAACATCTACAATTATGAATTTTAAAATAATTATACTTTTAAATCATTCTACCTGATGTTGTCTGTTCGGTATCCATAATGAAGCTTTATTATGCAGAACATTCAATATGGTCTGTTGGTGGTGATTCTGTTTACCTGGATGTTGATGTATTGAGGTTTTCTTCCATTTCTCCTTCCATTTCTCAGTACCACACGGGAGATGTTAATTCACACACGTTGTCAGGATCTTCTTCAAATCCCTGTATTAGGTTTATCTTTTCATTCACTAATATTCTCACTATTGAAATCCCATAAGTTATACGGATAGTAAGATAGGTGGCCGCCATTTTGGTTAGGTGTAAACAGCGCCTTCTACAGGGAGAGTTACGACAAGTTACACTAGACATGGCCATTTTATAAACATTGCCTTCCCTAACCAAGTTGACCATCTATAAAAATACACAAACCCCATCTGGTGGAGAGATTACATAACTTAGCTTGTTAAGATTAATACACAAAATCAAATCGGGTAGTATTTTTTTTCAGTGAAAATATTACAATTTGCTTATCAGATGTCTGTGAATGAAAAGAAAGAAAAAAAAATGAAAAGTGAATAATATCTCTTTACAAAATAGATTACCAGGTAATTTTAGGCCGCCGGACTTAAGGAACAATTAAATAAAAATACAAGACCTAAAACTAATCATTCTAAGACAGTGTCATTCAGATACAAGCCTAAAATATTTGCCATAAGACTCGCACTACTAACACCACCCTCCTATGACATATTTCTAATAAGGCTCCACACGGGACTCAAACCTAAACCAAAATACTTATATAAGACTCCCAGAAGCTAATAAACCTCCACTTTACTATTCAAACTCCTAACAAAGTTATCTAACTACAATACAAACCTAAAACATCCTAATATAAACCTCCCAGTGCTTAATAAACAACACTCGTGAGCTAACAACAACACACGTGAGGTAACAACAACACACGTGTGGTAACAACACACACACGTGAGGTAACAACAACACACGTGAGGTAACAACAACACACGTGAGGTAACAACAACACACGTGAGCTAACAACAACACGTGACTGAGGTAACAACAACACACGTGAGCTAACAACAACACACGTGAGCTAACAACAACACACGTGAATTAACAACAACACGTGAGGTAACAACACACTTAACAACACACGTGAGGTAACAACAACACTCGTGAGGTAACAACAACACACGTGAGCTAACAACAACACACGTGAGGTAACAACAACACGTGAGCTAACAAAACACATTGAGCTAACAACAACACACGTGAGGTAACAACAACACACGTGAGGTAACAACAACACGTGAGTAACAACAACACTGTGAGCTAACAACAACACACGTGAGCTAACAACAACACGTGAGCTAACAACAACACGTGATACAACACACGTGAGGTAACAACAACACCGTGAGCTAACAACAACACACGTGAGTAACAACAACACACGTGGGGTAACAACAACACACGTGAGTAACAACAACACACGTGAGGTAACAACAACACTCGTGAGCTAACAACAACACCTGAGGTAACAACAACACGTGAATAACAACAACACACGTGAGTAACAACAACACGTGAGCTAACAACAACACACGTGAGGTAACAACAACACACGTGAGGTAACAACAACACACGTGAGGTAACAACACTCGTGAGCTAACAACAACACGCGTAGCTAACACAACACACGTGAGAGTAACAACAACACGTGAGGTAACAACAACACGTGAGGTAACAACAACACACGTGAGGTAACAACAACACACGTGAAGCTAACAACAACACACGTGAGGTAACAACAACACACGTGAGCTAACAACAACCACGTGAGCTAACAACAACACGTGATAACAACAACACACGTGGAGCTAACAACAACACGCGTGAGCTAACAACAACACGTGAGTAACAACAACACGTGAGGTAACAACAACACCGTGGGTAACAACACTCGTGAGCTAACAACAACACACGTGAGCTAACAACAACACACGTGAGGTAACAACAACACGTGAGGTAACAACAACACCGTGAGGTAACAACAACACACGTGAATTAACAAACACCGTGTGAGTAACAACAACATACGTGAAATTAACAACAACACGTGAGGTAACAACAACACCGTGAGCTAACAACAACACGTGAAACTAACAACAACACACGTGAGGTAACAACAACACGTGAGCTAACAACAACACGTGAAGTAACAACAACACACGTGAGGTAACAACAACACACGTGAGGTAACAACAACACACGTGAGCTAACAACAACACACGTGAGCTAACAACACACGTGACTAACAACAACACACGTGAGCTAACAACAACGTGAGGCTAACAACAACACACGTGAGCTAACAACAACACACGAGTGAACAACAACAACACGTGAGCTAACAACAACACTCGTGAGCTAACAACAACACACGTGAGGTAACAACAACACGTGAGCTAACAACAACACTCGTGAGCTAACAACAACACGTGAGGTAACAACAACACACGTGAGCTAACAACAACACGTGAGCTACAACAACGTGAGGTAACAACAACACACGTGAGGTAACAACAACACACGTGAGGTAACAACAACACTCGTGAAGGTAACAACAACACACGTGAGGTAACAACAACACACGTGGTAACAACACACGTGAGTAACAACAACACACGTGGTAGCAACAACACCGTGAGGTAACCAACACACGTGAGGTAACAACAACACGTGGGCTAACAACAACACACGTGAGCTAACAACAACACACGTGAGATTAACAACAACACATGAGGTAACAACAACACACGTGAGCTAACAACAACACACGTGAGGTAACAACAACACACGTTGAGTAACAACAACACGTGAGTAACAACAACACACGTGAGGCTAACAACAACACGTGAGGCTAACAACAACACTCGTGAGTAACAACAACACACGTGAGCTAACAACACGTGAGCTAACAACCTCGTGAGCTAACAACAACACTCGTGAGCTAACAACAACACACGTGAGCTAACAACAACACACGTGAGCTAACAACAACACGTGAGGTAACAACAACACACGTGAGCTAACAACAACACTCGTGAGCTTCCAACAACACACGTGAGGTAACAACAACACACGTGAGCTAACAACAACACACGTGAGGTAACAACACTCGTGAGCTAACAACAACACGTGAGGTAACAACAACACACGAGCTAACAACAACACTCGTGAGCTAACAACAACACATGATTAAAACAACACGCTGAATTTAACAACAACACACGTGAGCTAACAACAACACATGTGAGGTAACAACAACACGTGAGCTAACAACAACACGTGAGGCTAACAACAACACACGTGAGCTAACAACAACACACGTGAGCTAACAACAACACTCGTGAGTAACAACAACACACGTGAGGTAACAACAACACGCGTTGAGGTAACAACAACACACGTGAGGTAACAACAACACACGTGAAGGTAACAACACACGTGAGCTAACAACAACACACGTGAGGTAACAACAACACACGTGGCTAACAACAACACACGTGAGGTAACAACAACACACGTGAGCTAACAACAACACACGTGAGCTAACAACAACACGTGACTAACAACAACACACGTGAAGGTAACAACAACACACGTGAGGTAAGCATAACACTCGTGAGGTAACAACAACACACGTGAGGTAACAACAACACACGTGAGCTAACAACAACACGTGAGTAACAACAACACACGTGAGCTAACAACAACACACGTGAGGTAACAACATACGTGAGCTAACAACAACACTCGTGAGGTAACAACAACACACGTGAGCTAACAACAACACTCGTGAGGTAACAACAACACACGTGGTAACAACAACACACCGTGAGGTAACAACAACACACGTGAGCTAGCAACAACACTCGTGAGGTAACAACAACACACGTGAGCTAACAACAACACACGTGAGGTAACAACACACGTGAGCTAACAACAACACGTGAGGTAACAACAACACTCGTGAGGTAACAACAACCACGTGACTAACAACAACACACGTGGGCTAACAACAACACGTGAGGTAACAACAACACCGTGAGCTAACAACAACACACGTGAGGTAACAACACGTGAGCTAACAACAACACACGTGAGGTAACAACAACACTCGTGAGGTAACAACAACACACGTGAATGCAACAACACCGTGAGCTAACAACAACACGTGAGGTAACAACAACACACTTGAGTAACAACAACACACGTGGGCTAACAACAACACCGTGAGCTAACAACAACACACACGTGAGGTAACAACACACGTGAGCTAACAACAACACACGTGAGTAACAACAACACACGTGAGCTAACAACAACAACACACGTGAGCTAACAACAACACACGTGAGGTAACTCACACGTGAGGTAACAACAACACGTGAGGTAACAACAAACACGTGAGGTAACAACAACACACGTGAGCTAACAACAACACTCGTGAGCTAACAACAACAACACACGTGAGCTAACAACAACACACGTGAGGTAACAACAACACACGTGGGGTAACAACAACACGTGAGCTAACAACAACACACGTGAGCTAACAACAACACACGTGAGGTAACAACAACACACGTGAAACAACAACACACGTGAGGTAACAACAACACACGTGAGTAACAACAACACACGTGAGTAACAACAACACACGTGAGGTCAACAACACACGTGAAACAACAACACACTGAGCTAACAACAACACACGTGAGGTAACAACAACGTGAGTAACAACAACACACGTGAGGTAACAACAACACACGTGAGCTAACAACAACACACGTGAGGTAACAACAACACGTGAGGTAACAACAACAACACGTGAGGTAACAACAACACACGTGAGATAACAACAACACACGTGAGCTAACAACAACACACGTGAGTAACAACAACACACGTGAGGTAACAACAACACGTGAGGTAACAACAACACACGTGAGGTAACAACAACACGTGAGCTAACAACAACAACACACGTGAGCTAACAACAACACGTGTGTCAAATACACACGTGAGGTAACAACAACACACGTGAGGTAACAACAACACACGTGAGTGAGGTAACAACAACACACGTGAGTAACAACAACACCGTGAGCTAACAACAACACACGTGGAGGTAACAACAACACCCGTGAGGTAACAACAACACACGTGAGTAACAACAACACACGTGGTAACAACAACACACGTGAGCTAACAACAACACGTGAGGTAACAACAACACGTGAGGTAACAACATAACTACGTGAGCTAACAACAACACGTGAGCTAAAACAACAACACCGTGAGCTAACAACAACCCGCGTGAGGTAACAACAACACACGTGAGGTAACAACAACACGTGAGGTAACAACAACACACGTGAGCTAACAACACACTGGAGGTAACAACAACACGTGAGGTAACAACAACACACGTGAAGTAACAACAACTTACGTGAGGTAACAACAACACACGTGAGCTAACAACAACACACGTGAGCTAACAACAACACACGTGAATATAACAACACTCGTGAGCTAACAACAACAAACGTGAGGTAACAACAGCACACGTGAGCTAACAACAACACACGTGAGCTAACAACAACACACGTGAGGTAACAACAACACGTGAGCTAACAACACGTGAGGTAACAACAACACGTGAGGTAACAACAACACGTGAGGTAACAACAACACACGTGAGGTAACAACAACACGTGGTAACAACAACGCTGAGCTAACAACAACACACGTGAGCTAACAACAACACTCGTGAGCTAACAACAACACTCGTGAGGTAACAACAACACACGTGAGGTAACAACAACACTCGTGAGCTAACAACAACACACGTGAGCTAACAACAACACACGTGAGCTAACAACAACACTCGTGAGGTAACAACAACACTCGTGAGCTAACAACAACACTCGTGAGCTAACAACAATACACGTGAGCTAACAACAACACTCGTGAGCTAACAACAACACTCGTGAGCTAACAACAACACTCGTGAACTAACAACACACGTGAGGTAACCTTACGTGAGGTAACAACAACACGTGAGCTAACAACACGCTGGGGTAACAATAACAACTTACGTGAGTAACAACAACACGTGAGCTAACAACAATACGTGAACTAACAACAACACACGTGAGCTAACAACAACTTACGTGAGGTAACAACAACGCACGTGGGCTAACAACACGTGAGCCCTAACAACAACACACGTGAGCTAACAACTTTATAACACACGTGAGCTAACAACAACACGTGAGCTAACAACAACACACTGAGAGTAACAACAACACACATTGAGCTAACAACAACACACCTGAAACTAGCGCAACAACACACGTGAGAATAACAACTTAACCTGAAGTGAGCTAACAACAACTTACGTGAGCTAACAACAACACACGTAGGCTAACAACATCTACGTGAGGCTAACAACAACACGTGAGCTAACAGCGCAATAACACACGTGAGGTAACAACACACGTGAGATAACAACAACACACGTGAGCTAACAACAACCGCGTGAGCTAACAACACACGTGAGCTAACAACAACACACGTGAGCCCAACAACAACACGTGAGGTAACAACAACACACGTGAGGTAACAACAACACACGTGAATAACAACAACACTCAAAGACTAACAACAACACACGTGAGCTAACAACAACACGTGAGCCTAACAACAACACACGTGAGGTAACAACAACACTCGTGAGGCAACAACAACACTCGTGAGGTAACAACAACACTCGTGAGCTAACAACAACACACGTGAGGTAACAACAACACTCGTGAGGCAACAACAACACTCGTGAGGTAACAACAACACTCGTGAGCTAACAACAACACACGTGAGCTAACAACAACACACGTGAGCTAACAACAACACTCGTGAGGTAACAACAACACTCGTGAGCTAACAACAACACTCGTGAGCTAACAACAATACACGTGAGCTAACAACAACACTCGTGAGCTAACAACAACACTCGTGAGCTAACAACAACACACGTGAGCTAACAACAACACACGTGAGGTAACAACAACACCGTGAGGCTAACAACAACACACGTGAGGTAACAACAACACACGTGAGGTAACAACAACACACGTGAGGTAACAACAACACACGTGAGCTAACAACAACACACGTGAGCTAACAACAACACTCGTGAGCTAACAACAAGCGACCAATGAAACATAACAGAGTCGGCCGCCAAGTAGGTAGCACATCCCCTCCCTCCCTCCCTCGAGATAAATCATAGTAATTGTGTCCTCTGATGGCTGGATTCCCTTTATTTCATACAAATTGAACTTTGATCATATTTCCCGGCCAAATAGAAGGTTCTCGGGGCAGTAATGTGGCAGTAAATCCCCGGGCTTTTGTGAAGATGAAACGGGAGTAGGAGGAGGCGGGAGGGGGGTCACCCAGGCTAGTAATGTGGTGGTGTGAGCCAGACAGAACACGAAATAAAGTACAGGTTTACTTTTTTATTTATTTCACTTATATATATTTTTTGTATATAAATGTGGTTTATTATACAGTATGTTGTTTATTTGTTTATATTATCCCGTTGCTTTTATTTACTTGTGTTGCTTGTGTGTGTTTTATTTTCTTGTTTATTGAGCTGTATATGTTTTATTATTTTTATTGTTGTTGTTGTTGTTGTTATTAGTGTTATTGTTATTATTGTTGTTGTTGTTATTATTGTTGTTGTTATTATTATTGTTGGTGTTATTATTATTATTATTATTATTATTATTATTATTATTATTATTATTATTATTATTATTGTTACTATCATTATCAATTAACATGACCACTCGGGTAAACATATTCCATAAATATCAAACCTACAACAAGAGAACAAAGCCTACAATGTTTATACGTACTGTACATAATAAACATTCAAACCATGACGGAAAGATTCACTCGGGACATTTTAAACATTGAAACATCAGCCACGTGGATTGTATATATTCTGTTCAGACACTAATGAAGACTGTGACTAGCCTTCTGGTAACATTAATATTAAACACCGTAGCGCAGTTAACGACATGGCCGTCTTTACTCAGAGGCACAATAATTTTTCTGAAGGATTTTGTTATTTAATCTGTATAGTTTTACAAGTTGTTGAAATTAAGACCTAGTGAACGGTTTTGAAGCACCTAAAACTAAGACCTAATGATCGGTGCTTTATAACCCTGACAGTTGAAGCACCTAAAACTAACAACTAATGAATGGTGCTTAATAACCCTGGCAGTTGAAGCACCTAAAACTAACACCTAATGAATGGTGCTTAATAACCCTGGCAGTTGAAGCACCTAAAACTAAGACCTAATGAACGGTGCTTAATAACCCTGGCAGTTGAAGCACCTAAAACTAACACCTAATGAATGGTGCTTAATAACCCTGGCAGTTGAAGCACCTAAAACTAAGACCTAATGAATGGTGCTTAATAACCCTGGCAGTTGAAGCACCTAAAACTAACACCTAATGAATGGTGCTTAATAACCCTGGCAGTTGAAGCACCTAAAACTAACACCTAATGAATGGTGCTTAATAACCCTGGCAGTTGAAGCACCTAAAACTAAGACCTAATGAACGGTGCTGAATAACCCTGGCAGTTGATGAACCTAAAACTAACACCTAATGAACAGTGCTTAATAACCCTGGCAGTTGAAGCACCTAAAACTAAGACCTAATGAACGGTGCTGAATAACCCTGGCAGTTGATGAACCTAAAACTAACACCTAATGAACAGTGCTTAATAACCCTGGCAGTTGATGCACCTAAAACTAAGACCTAATGAACGGTGCTTAATAACCCTGGCAGTTGATGAACCTAAAACTAAGACCTAATGAAAAGTGCTTAATAACCCTCGCAGTTGAAGTACCTAAAACTAACACCTAATGAACGGTGCTTAATAACCCTGGCAGTTGAAGCACCTAAAACTAACACCTAATGAATGGTGCTTAATAACCCTGGCAGTTGAAGCACCTAAAACTAAGACCTAATGAACGGTGCTTAATAACCCTGGCAGTTGAAGCACCAGTACCATCTAACCTAAAATAGTATTTTAAGTCCTTTTTGTACGAGATGATTAAGAAAAAAAATTACAAAGTGTTAATTGACCAAGATAATAGGTGTTTATTATATAGATCTGGAGTCATGCCTTAGTGGCACCTCTATCGCCACACCTGTACTGTTTACACCACCAGCCTGTCCTCGTCATCAACTGATCTTTATAAACAAACTCTCTGAACCTGATTAAACATTAAGAGACTGCCATAAATATCATGACCTTAAGCTTGACTCCTATGAATTTATCTGTACTGGAAGAGAGTGAGTGATTGGGTGAGCGAGAAATGTCCGCTTCAGGTGCCACTGTCGGTACAACTCAGTACCCTGCAGCAGAATATGTATCGTTTTGTTTCTGTGGTTGCGTAAGTAACAACAGTAAAAGCAAAAACAAAATTAATAATTCTAATTTTCTTCTTTGGGTTCACCTCCTGACAATGTTTACACTCTGTGACTTGTTGTTTTGGTCACTGTGTTTGTTGCCATACTTCACCACATATTGTTTCCTATGGCTTATTTATATTAGTATTCCAGTGGCCACGCGGGCGTAAACACTGGACACGTCCCTCGACCCGGATGTTCAGACAATATTCTTCTTTCACATTTATCCGTAAACGAAAATGAGTGTGTAGATACAGCACAGCCTCATTATCATTAATGCCCTTTATCGACGGTAACTTCATATGGTAGTTTAAATGGAGGAAGGGGGGATGGGGTGGGGTGTGAAGGGAGGAGTTACGGAGTTGCTGGTGTGTGGGAAGGGAGTAGGAAGGAGGGAGTAGGAGGGAGGGGTTAGGGAGAGGTGTGGGAGGGGGTGGGAGTCACCCAGATAACCGTGTTATATAATTACATCACCCGCAGATGAGTATCACGTGACAGGCGTACACTGGTCCACCCTCACACTGCTGCCCGCATCACATGGCAACACACTTTATTTATTTATTTATTTATTTATTTATTTATTTATTTATATATATATATATATATATATATATATATATATATATATATATATATATATATATATATATATATATATATATATATAAACAGTAAGAACTATTAAATCCTAAACACAACGTCAAGGAAGTCTTATTTCTTCAACTGGGTTTGGCAGTTGTCAGCATCAAATAACTGTGATAATTTTTCCACGGTTTAAACAATACCTTCTATCTAAACAAAACTTGTGCCAGTGTGATACCAACAGATTTATGAGCATTTCATTCACAAATTTCACCAAAGTAGCCAACTGGTCGTACCCAACCATCATGGAAAAGCTTCCCTTAAACGCTTCGTCCCTTGAACGTTCTTCAATTAGGTTAATTAGGTTTATTCTGGACGACAGCTTTTACTCCTGTGTATCCACTTCTTTATCGTGTTCCTTTGACGCCCACCACGAGGCTCTCATAAACTTAATTACTGTCTTGTGTTGAACTACTTGTAGGAATAAAGACCTTTTATCTACAATACTGATAAAGTCTGATTCATCTCTGTTCAGCAGTTGAGTCATCAAATAGGCCTGTAGACCTAACAAGCACTAACCTAACCTAACCTATTCTAAACTAACCTAACCTAACCTATTCTAAACTAACCTAACCTAACCTCACTCAAAGTAACCTGGCCTAAGCTAACTTACCAAACCCAAGCTTACCTAACCTAAACTATCCTAAACTAAACTAACCTATTCTAACTTAACATAAACTAACCTAATCTAACCTAACCCAAACTAACCTAATCTAACTCAAATTAACGTGACCTAAACTAACTTAACAGAACCTTAACTAACTTAATCCAAACTAACCTAACTTAACCAACCATAAGGAGTGGAGCCCAGTCCTCATGGGCCCCTTGTTAAGATACTGGGGTTATTTGATCAACCAACTACAGACCAGAATAGTTAAATGCTCTTTACTATTACAAGCAATTTGATATAACAATAAACATAAATTCATCATGAGAAAAAGCAAATCTTCAGAAGTAATGAAAGAACTAAGAAGGTTCAGGGGAAACTAATGAATTCCGATTTTCTCATTGTATTTGTTGCACCCATTCTGTGTACGTCAATCGCATGTTTAAATTCTAAATCACATGAAGATTAGCCCCCAGCTTATTTAACCCTGATGACTAAACATTCTAACATTTATAGGGGAGGTAGGAAGGATTAGCGTTAGGGTGTTTAATCTTCAGGTGAAATAAACTAGGAATCCTCATCCTCACGTAATCCATTTTTTTATTTTCACGTTCTCAATAAAGCGTTAACTTATCAGATCATTATATACTTACCAACGAGTATAACCCTCACCGCTCATTGGTCATAATTATTACAATATATACATAGCGGAAACAATAGTCGTTAACATCAATTAATCCGTAATCCCTCGTGAACAATAGCAATGCCAGAGAGAAATCCGGACAACGGGGGTTAACTGTAGTGCACAACTAAAAGAAAAAATCCCTTTGTCTCAGCTTACACGAGGCTGCGGTTGTCCGTAATCCTAAAACTCAAACAAATCGGAACATATATATATAATTCCCTCAAGGCTACACCACTACATCCAAAAAATCTCCTAAGGCTGCCCCATTAAATGTTCACAATTCCTCACTTTTATACCATAAAATTAAAATATTTTTAAAATTTATACACCATTAGAGTAAAGCATTTCCCCATTTCTAAGCAAATCTATGAAAACAATTCCCCAAATATAGGCATAAAAATAACGACAGATCACCAGTTTTATACCAATAATTAGAAAAAAAAACCCTAACAAACATTGTAATTATACGTCCAAAGTTGGAAAACAGTCCCCTAAATATTTACACCAACAAATTTACGAACCAAAAGCATCACTGTATAAGAACTCTGAGGCCCGTTTAAATCTTCTCCTCTCCCAAACTCTCTAATTCCCTGCTAATATATTATGCGTAAATATCCCGGTGATAGAAATGAGGAATTGTTTAAATCCAGTCATGTAAAAACAGATTTAGTTTAGTCACCAACACACACACACACATATTGGGTGCGACAAATACAATGAATATATCGGTATTTAATAGTATCCCTTGAAACGTCTCATGTCTTTGTTTTCTTCTGAAGATTTGGACCGGTATTATATCTATCTACTTGTAACAGTAGAGAGAATTTATCTATAATACTGATAACTGACGGTAGTTTTTATCATTAGGATTTGGGCCCATCCTACAAGAGCACAACTTTACAGGAGCCACAATTACATAATACATCAAATCCTACAATACCACAGCTTTCATATCCAATCCTCGGCGCCGTCCAATGCGAGGCTCAGAGCTGCCAATATCGGGAGAGAGATACGCTGTCCCTGTGTGTTGAATATTTGCACGCTGACATATGTGAGCTTAACCGCGTAGCTGGGCGGCTGACCACTCGCTCTGAATAAATTTTCATATGTATGTATGTATGTATGTATGTATGTATGTGTGTGTGTATGTATGTGTGTGTGTGTGTGAGAGAGAGAGAGAGAGAGAGAGAGAGAGAGAGAGAGAGAGAGAGAGAGAGAGAGAGAGAGAGAGAGAGAGAGAGAGAGAGAGAAATGAATGTTTAGGAGAGAACGTGAAAGAAAGATAAAGACTATAAGTTAAAAAGAAGAAAAGAGATAAGAATGACAAATAAAACTACGAGAGAGATAAATAGAAAGACGAAGACTGGAATAAGAAAGTTGGAGAAAGAATGAAGGAAAGAAAGAAAGAAAGAAAGAAAGAAAGAAAGAAAGAAAGAAAGAAAGAAAGAAAGAAAGAAGACACGCGAATTAAGAATGACGAAGAGGAACTCAAGAATAAGGAAGGAAAGTTAGGAGAAAAAAATGGACACGAATCATTAATGAAAGTCAGAGAAAGATGAAACTAAATCAGTGACAAAAGGGAAAATCAAACAAAGCAACAGACCGAAAATTTACGTATTACTTCACTCAGACCATCGAGGTACTGCTCTGAATAATAGACCGGCCAGTATATGCTGAAATGGCTCCTCTTACATAACCGAAGCAAACCTAATCTAACCTAACCTAACCAAATCAAACCTAACCTAACCAAACATAAGCAACCCTAATATAAGCAAACCTAACCTAACCAAACATAAGCAACCCTAATATAAGCAAACCTAACCTAACCAAACATAAGCAACCCTACATTACTCTTACGGGGATTAAATCATTATCTTCAAGGGGTCGTCATTATACTCAGGGGATCGTCATTATACTCAAGGCGTCGTCATTAAACTCAAGGGATCGTCATTATACTCAAGGGGTCGTCATTATACTCAAGGGGTCGTCATTATACTCAAGGGGTCGTCTATACTGAAAAGGTTAATAAGTCCTTTTACTCAAAAAGGGTTAAGGCATTTTACTTAATAGATAAACCATAATACTCAAGAAGATGTCATTAGACTCAAAGGGGTAAAAAATATTATACTTAAGGGAATAAATCGTTATATTCAAAGAGGTAAGTCACTTTATTCAAACGTTGAACTTACCACAGAGCGTCAGTGAGACAAGAAAAAGAACATCATATGAATTAATTACGCATTACACAACACCCCGTTAATCAAGAGCTTCCTATAATAACAATAACAAAACTAGTTACAAAAAATTGCGAGTTGATGATCAGAAAAGTAATTTTGATCGTGACACACTGACCGGGTCAAAGGTTACCCAGATAGGTCAGCTGCATCTTGAACTTTGCTCCCTACATGATGCATATCTCGTACCTAAACGCTTCTGCGCTTCACCTTGCACAGGATGTAAGGGGGTGCCCAATAAACTAGCCCCCTCCGGGGCAATCTGTAAATCTATATATCTTGTACCTACCTACACTACCGTCACACACACACACACACACACACACACACACACACACACACACACACACACACACACACACACACACACACACACACACACACACACACACCTAAGATACACCCTTAACATAGAGCCCTTTGCTGTTGCTGGTATCCAAACACACAATGGTATACAGTTCACTCACTGGTATCTATCTCTCCATAAAACACAAACTGTATACTGGGTATATATCTTTACTCTCTCGTTATTAAAAATTCAAGACACGACTCATTAAACATTTAAGCTGAGCAAGTTGACTTAATGCCGAGGTAAAAAATGTATCTCTCAAATGTCTAGATTTAAAAGAATTATGTTAAAACATGTTAATTATTAGTAGAATTGTGTAACAAATGGTAAGTTAGAATTATGTTAAAATTGTTAAAAGTTAATAGAATTAGGGTAAAATGTTAAGGGTTGGTAGAATTATGTTAAACATTATTAGCAAAATTAGGTAAAAACATTTTATGGTTTAGCGGAATTTGCTTTAAAAAATCTGCTTAAAAGAATTAGGTTAAACACTGTCAACGTTTAAAAACATTAACCCCTAAAATGCCAGAAGTTACCATAATTCCTCTGGCTTTATGTTAAACCACAAGCGACCGGTGTGGAGTAGGGCAGAAACGACCCTCCATCTGGCATATAGCAGTGAGCCAATGAGGACGATGGTCAGACCTTAACCGACTTAACCAATCCATTATACACTTCACCAAGTCAGATTCCCAGCTAACAGTATAAGCCAATCAGAACCGAGCTTTTATGAATTCATCCAATTATGATGCAGGATTCTTCTTTCTATCTACTCTGGGGTTTATTTCAATATATTTTTAAATACATTATAAAAAATAAAGGTATATTTCGAGGCTAACAGCAAGTCAATCGGAATCGAGCTTTTCTGAATTCATCCAATCATGATGCAGGTAATTCCCGTCAACTTTAATAAATTCTTCAACAAGTTTGATTTTCAGTTAAGAGCCTAACCAATCACAACCGAGCTTTTAAAACTGAGATAGGATTTTCATTCGTTCTGAGTGTCACTTCAAAGACATCTCCTCGAGGGTGAAAAACTCCTTGAAGTGGAAATCCAAGACTATATACCACCTAACTGTTAGGTGGTATATAGTCTTGGATGTTTAGGTTAGGTTAGGTCCTAACCTAACCTAAACATCCCAATCTAACTTCAGCTAATCATCCCGATCCAACTTAACCACACCAACCCAGCCCAACTTTAATCGCCATTAAATTCTACATCATACAAACAAACAAAACCTATAAAGAACAATAAAGGGAAGGGCCGGAAATAAATGAACACAATATGGAAATAATTAAAAATTAATAAAAAAAAATTCTAATTACAAAAACACGACTGTAAAAAAAAAGTTGAAGAACAAAGTTATATAAAAGGTCGAGTAAAAAAAAGGGAAAAAAAAAAAAAAAAAAATTATATATATATATATATATATATATATATATATATATATATATATATATATATATATATATATATATATATATATATATATATATATATATATATATATATAGTGATAATCATCTCCCCAGGAGCCAATTTCCTGAGGCTTGCATCCTCGTTCTTTCCAGTGGCTAAGGAGGGAATTTCCCGCCATTCCGCCCCACCATCCGCATTCCCGCCAACTGTCGACATCCTCGCCAAGCAAAGACTCTCCAGCACATTTCCCGACAAGCAAAGATTTTCCTGCCAAACGTCGACTTCACTGTCACCGTTGATATTCCCATTAAAAGTGAACTTTCCCGTCAACCGTCATGTCCCAGCTGTCCGCTCATTTTCCCGACAACTGTTCACTGAATCATTTTCCCGTCAACTGTTCACTGAATCATTTTCCCGTCAACTTTCCAGACAACTCTTCTCCATCAATCGTCGACCTTCCCGGCAACTTTACCGTTAAACCTTGACATTTTCCATCAATCACAGTCTTTCCCGCCGAAAATCATGAGGGTTGGCGCGCGCGGGAAAATTCCATTGTATACCAATAGAGCCCCCCTCCACCCCCTCCCAGCCCCCCAGCACTCACTGGACAAAAATCATTTAGCTGGTCTTGCTGTCCTTTCCCAGAGGCCAATTCAGTGGTTAGATTGTTATCTGGGCGTTTCTCATCCGGTTTGTGACCCAGCCTTACTCTGTGTGTGTGTGTGTGTGTGTCTACCATCATCACGACCCCGTTATCAACATGTTAAACTCACGGCGCTCATCAGTCCTCTCCATTAGGGGTCGTGGCCGCTGCTACTCGTGCTACTGTGTGTCTGTTTACTATCCTAACACGAGACAAGAAAACCTGTCCACTTGTAACATTCTGAAACATACGTGTACCTTCCAGTGTCCACCGTGAGAAAGGCACTTGCGTTATTCAGCCCAATGTGCGCCTTTCCTGACTTACTTGATACACATTATTTATTTATTTATTTTCACATGACACACAGCCAGACGTACGACCTCACTAAGGCAGCTCCTCGGTGGACCTCGTTGATGTATTTCTGATCAATTTACGGTCAGAAACTTTGAGAATTCGGGGGACCACGACCAGCCTACTCAGGTTACGTAGTCCCTGTTTATCATCCCACATAAATTATTCATCATGTGGTTAGGCCTCAAGTCGCCGGGTCGTAGGCCTATCCCCGGCCCCTATACAGGTCAGGTTAAGTCTTAGTTATGATGGACGCTTAATAAGCAGTAACCTAACCAATATTAACATAACCTATCATAATTTAACCTAATCTAGCCTAACATAACCTAACCAATACTAATCTAACCTAACCCAACCTAATTTATCCTAAACTAATTTTACCAAACCTAACCTAATCTAATCTAACCTAATATAATCTAACCTAACCTAACCTAACCTAACCAAACCAGGTTAAGTCTTTTAGTTACGAGGGACGCTTATGAATCCCACCAACCTTAAGAAGCTCAGTGGAATACCGACGCCACACTCGCTACCACCATCTTCGTCTGGCCGCTTATTTAAAGTCGTCTGGGCGAGAAATTAATGCTATAACTTTCTACAATTTGGTTTATGATTAATTTAAGATGATCCAGTTTACGTTGATTTTGTAAGCTAATCCGCTTTACGTCCAAACAAGGAGTAGGCATCAACAAGCAAGTCTTACCCTGCAATATAATCAACAGCTGTCTCATTAAGCCAGGGGTCATTATCTATACATTGTCACTTGTCAGGTTAAAGATCAACTCAGGTTATGAAATGTCACCTGTGTCTCGCTCGATCACAATATACAACTTCATATGTCATGACCGGTCGACCATCTGACAGTAGAGATGGAAAATGGCGGCGACGTAGATTTGATGGGAGTGAAATACTGAATGATCGAAAAGTTCCTGTGCATCTGCATCAATTAAGAATATAGTTACTTACATTTCTCTACTTGGAGTAAATATTGGAAATACTCCCATGTCTGTAAGTTTGTGGACAATATTTTCAATAGCTAATGCAAGAAGAACACCGTTATATAATAATGAAGGTATAACATGGTATATAACAATGTAGGTATAACAAGGAACAACTATATTGTTCATTACCACAGGTGCAGAGGGACTTTTCGTTCATCTTGTATAATGTTCACCTCTGTTTTGGGTTTGTGGGAGGACGTGACGTAACAAGTGTACTCACGGTTAACAATATTTCCTCCACACTTCTCTTTTATAAACTGTACCAAACCCTGACGATGCCACAGCGCCATCTATTGGTAAATAAGAGAAGTTCGAAGTCTTGTTCCAGCAGTTCGGTACCTATACTTGTATCTGTACATATAATATAACCTGCACCTGTATCTATACCCCAACTGCTCTTAATAAAATCAAGAGATGAAATATCCACGTTAATTTCTCTTCAATTCTAGAACACGGAAGTTCCCTGGGCTGGGCAATTAAGTGAACGTGTCAATATACAGGTGGTCGTGCGAGAGGCCCAGGAGGGTGGAGCGGGGGACTCACACTACACGTTACCAAGACGGGGAGATAGTGAAGTGTTAGTAAAGATCTGGCAACCCTAACACATAGCTACTGCCCTAATAACTAATACTATCATCATAACAATCATTATTATTATTACTTTGACCATTGCTATATCCATTAAATATTTTATTACTATTTTATTATCAATATTATTCCCTATATTAAAAAAAAATCGTGTAAAGACGAGAGATAATGAGTCATCTGGATTACGAGTTTCTTCTTCAAGTGTCTCATTATTAACAGGGTATAGGAGAGGATTACATTCTTAATACTAACTTACTTTTATGATGAGTTTGGCAGCGGTAATAGGTAAAGAAACGGATCACCTGAAGATTAACCACCCCAACGCTAACCTAACGTAACCAAGTGAAATAAGGTGAAGTGTTTAATCTTCAAGTGATAAAAACCTCATGTACCTGTAATTAGGTAGTTGGTGGGTGTGTGTGTGTGTGTGTGTGTGCGTATGTGTGTGTGTGTGTGTGTGTGTGTGCAGCGACCATGTAGATACAGCGCTCGCCTCTTAACCCCTCGAGTCGCTGGTTTACGCCCAGGCCAACCTTAGTCGATCCAGCTGTGAGTGAGTACCTTGAATTTATATGAGGGGAATAATGAAGGCGATCGGGTGTAGAGAGGGCCACGCTGTCTCCTTATTTACTGAAGGAGTGTTAGTAGGGAGGGTGTAGAGAGGGCCACGCTGTCTCCTTGTTTACTGAAGGAGTGTTAGTAGGGAGGGTGTAGAGAGGGCCACGCTGTCTCCTTTATTTACTGAAGGAGTGTTAGTAGGGGAGGGTGTAGAGAGGGCAACGCTGTTCCCTTATTTACTGAAGGAGGTGTCAGTAGGGGAGGGTGTAGAGAGGCCACGCTGTCTCCTTATTTACTGAAGGAGTGTCAGTAATGAGGGTGTAGAGGGCCACGCTGTCTCCCTTATTTACTGAGTCAGTAAGGAGGGTGTAGAGAGGGCCACGCTGTCCCCTTATTTACTGAAGGAGTGTTAGTAGGGAGGGTGTAGAGAGGGCCACGCTGTCTCCTTATTTACTGAAGGAGTAGGAGGGTGGAGAGGGGCCACGCTCCTTATTTACTGAAGGAGTGTCAGTAAGGAGGGTGTAGAGAGGGCCACGCTGTCTCCTTATTTACTGAAGGAGTGTTAGTAGGGAGGGTGTGGAGAGGGCCACGTTCCTTATTTACTGAAGGAGTGTCAGTAGGGAGGGTGTAGAGAGGGCCACGCTGGTTCCTTATTTACTGAAGGGAGGTCAGTAAGGAGGGTGGAGAGAAAATACTGTCTCCTTATTTACTGAAGGAGGTCAGTAAGGAGGGTAGAGAAAAATATTGCCCCCTTATTTACGAAGGAGTGTCAGTATGAGGGTGAAAGAGGGCCACGCTGTCTCCTTATTTACTGAAGGAGTGTCAGTAAGGAGGGTGTAGAGAGGGCCACGCTGTCTCCTTATTTACTGAAGGAGTGTTAGTAGGGAGGGTGTAGAGAGGGCCACGCTGTCTCCTTATTTACTGAAGGAGTGTTAGTAGGGAGGGTGTAGAGAGGGCCACGCTGTCTCCTTATTTACTGAAGGAGTGTCAGTAAGGAGGGTGTAGAGAGGGCCACGCTGTCTCCTTATTTACTGAAGGAGTGTTAGTAGGGAGGGTGTAGAGAGGGCCACGCTGTCTCCTTATTTACTGAAGGAGTGTCAGTAGGAGGGTGTAGAGAGGGCCACGCTGTCTCCTATTTACTGAAGGAGTGTTAGTAGGGAGGGTGGAGAGGGCCACGCTGTCTCCTTATTTACTGAAGGGTGTCAGTAAGGAGGGTGTAGAGAGGGCCACGCTGTCTCCTTATTTACTGAAGGAGGTGTCAGTAGGAGGGTGTAGAGGCCACGCTGTCTCCTATTTACTGAAGGAGGTCAGTAGGGAGGGTGTGAGGGCCACGCTGTCTCCTTATTTACTGAAGGAGTGTTAGTAGGAGGGTGTGCCTGTTCCTTATTACTGAAGGAGTGTCAGTAGGGAGGGTGTAGAGAGGGCCGCTGTCTCCTTATTTACTGAAGGAGTGTTAGTAGGGAGGAGGGTGGAGAGGGGCCACGCTGTCTCCTTATTTACTGAAGGGGTGTCAGTAAGGAGGGTGTAGAGAGGACGCTGTCTCCTTTTAGTGAAGGAGTGTTAGTAGGGAGGTGTAGAGGCCCCATAGAACCCGCTAGTGACGTCAGGCTTATGAGAGAGACTCGTTTTAACTTCAGTATTTACCAACGACTATTACAAAGACTGATTCTTTGCTCAGTCCTAGAGTCGTTGATGATGATGAGATGGAGTAGAGGAGGAAGGGTGAGAGAGAGGAGTAAAGGAGGAGAGAGAGAGGAGTAAAGGAGGAAGGGAGAAAGAGAGAGGAGTAAAGGAGGGAGGGGTGAGAGAGGAGTAAGGAGGGAAAGAGAGAGAGGAGTAAAAGGAAAGAGGTGAGAGAGAGGAGTAAAGGAGGGAGGGGTGAGAGAGAGGAGGAAGGAGGGGAGAGAGAGAGGAGAAAGGAGGAGAGAGAGAGGAGGAAGGAGGAGGGTGAGAGAGAGGAGTAAAGGAGGGAGAGAGAGAGAGAGAGAGAGAGGAGTAAAGGAGGGAGGGTGAGAGAGAGAGGAAGGGGAGGGAGGAGAGAGAGAGGAGAAGGAGGGAGGGAGAGAGAGAGAGGAGTAAAGGAGGGAGGGAGAGAGAGAGAGAGAGAGAGAGAGAGAGAGAGAGAGAGAGAGAGAGGAGGAAGGAGGAGGGGTGGAGAGAGGAGTAAAGGAGGGAGGGGAGAGAGAGGAGAAGGGAGGGAGAGAGAGAGAGAGAGAGAGAGGAGAAGAGGGAGGGTGAGAGAGGAGTAAAGGAGGGAGAGAGAGAGAGAGAGAGAGAGAGAGGAGTAAAGGAGGGAGGGGTGAGAGAGAGGAGTAAAGGAGGGGGGAGAGAGAGAGAGTAAAGGAGGAGGGGGTGAGAGAGAGGAGTAAAGGGAGGGAGAGAGAGAGAGAGAGAGAGAGGAGAAGGGAGGGAGGGGTGAGAGAGAGGAGAAGGAGGAGGGGTTGAGAGAGAGGAGTAAAGGGGAGGGAGAGAGAGAGAGGAGAAGGAGGAGGGGTTGGAGAGAGAGGGGAGTAAAGGAGGGGAGAGAGAGAGAGAGAGAGGAGGAAGGAGGGAGGGGTGAGAGAGAGGAGAAGGGGAGGGGAGGGAGAGAGAGAGAGGAGGAAGGAGGGAGGAGAGAGAGAGGAGTAAAGGAGGGAGGGAGAGAGAGAGGAGGAAGGAGGGAGGGTGAGAGAGAGGAGTAAAGGAGGGAGA
The DNA here is from genome assembly GCF_018991925.1 of Homarus americanus. Taxonomy (NCBI): domain Eukaryota; kingdom Metazoa; phylum Arthropoda; class Malacostraca; order Decapoda; family Nephropidae; genus Homarus; species Homarus americanus. The sequence continues at coordinate 10,463,843 of NW_024736071.1, read as the reverse complement.
GAGAGGAGGAAGGAGGAGGGGTTGAGAGAGAGAGGAGTAAAGGAGGGAGGGGAGAGAGAGAGGAGTAAAGGAGGGAGAGAGAGAGGAGAAGGAGGAGGGCTGAGAGAGAGGAGTAAAGGAGGGAGGGAGAGAGAGAGAGAGAGGAAGGAGGGAGGTGAGAGAGAGGAGGAAGGAGGAAGGTGAGAGGGGAGAAGGAGAGGGGAAGAGAGAGAGAGAATAAAGGAGGGAGGGTGAGAGAGAGGAGTAAAGGAGGAAGGGGTGGAGAGAGAGGGGAGTAAAGGAGAGAGGAAGAGAGGAGAGAGGAGTAAAGGAGGGAGGTGAGAGAGAGGAGTAAAGGAGGAAGGGTGGGAGAGAGGAGTAAAGGAGGAAGGGGTGAGAGAGAGGAGTAAAGGAGGAAGGGTGAGAGAGAGGAGTAAAGGAGGAAGGGGTGAGAGAGAGGAGAAGGAGGAAGGGGTGAGAGAGAGGAGTAAAGGAGGAAGGGGTGAGAGAGGAGTAAAGGAGGAAGGGGTGAGAGAGAGGAATAAAGGAGGAAGGGGTGAGAGAGAGGGAGAAGGAGGGAGGGGTGAGAGAGGGAAAAGGAGAGAGGAAGAGAGAGAGGGGAGTAAAGGAGGGAGGGGTGAGAGAGAGGAGTAAGGAGGAAGGGTGAGAGAGAGGAGAAAGGAGGAAGGGGTGAGAGAGAGGAGTAAAGGAGGTAGGGGTGGGAGAGAGAGGGAGGAAGGAGGAAGGTGAGAGAGAGGGGAGTAAAGGAGGAAGGGTGAGAGAGAGGAGGAAGGAGGAGGTGAGAGAGGGGAGAAGGAGGAAGGGTGAGAGAGGAGTAAAGGAGGAAGGGTGGAGAGAGAGGAGAAAGGAGGAGGGGGTGAGAGAGAGGAGTAAAGGAGGAAGGGGTGAGAGAGAGGAGGAAGGAGGTGAAGAGAGAGTAAAGGAGGAAGGGGTGAGAGAGAGGAGAAAGGAGGGGTGAGAGAGAGGAGTAAGGAGGAAGGGGTGAGAGAGAGAGGGAAGGAGGAAGGGTGAGAGAGAGAGTAAAGGAGGAAAGGGTGAGAGAGGGGAGAAGAGAGGAGAGAGAGAAAGAGGAAGGGTGAGAGAGAGGAGTAAAGGAGGAAGGGGTGAGAGAGGGGAGAAGGAGGAAGGTGAGAGAGAGGAGTAAAGGAGGAAGGGTGAGAGAGGGGAGTAAAGGAGGAGGGTGGAGAGAGAGGAGTAAAGGAGGAAGGGTGGAGAGAGAGGAGAAGAGGAAGGGTGAGAGAGAGAGAAGGAGGAAGGGGTGAGAGAGGGAGGAAGGAGGAAGGGTGAGAGAGAGGGGTAAAGGAGGGAGGGTGAGAGAGGAGTAAAGGAGGAAGGGTGAAAGAGGGAGAAAGGAGGAAGGGGTGAGAGAGAGGAGTAAAGGAGGGAAGGGTGAAAGAGGGAGTAAAGGAGGAAGGGTGAGAGAGAGGAGAAGGAGGAGGGGGAGAGGTAGAGGGAGGAGGAAAGAGAGAAGGAGGAGAGGGAGAGAGAGTAAAGGAGGAAGGGTGAGAGAGGGGGAGGAAAGGAGGAAGGGTGAGAGAGAGGAGTAAAGGAGGAAGGGTGAAAGAGGGAGTAAAGGAGGAAGGGTGAGAGAGAGGAGTAAAGGAGGGAGGGTGAAAGAGGGGAGTAAAGGAGGAAGGGTGAGAGAGAGGAGTAAAGGAGGAAGGGTGAAAGAGGGAATAAAGGAGGAAGGGTGAGAGAGAGGAGTAAAGGAGGAAGGGTGAAAGAGGGAGTAAAGGAGGAAGAAAGGAGAGAGGAAAGAAGCAGGAAGCGGGTGAAAGAGGAGCAAAGGAGGAAGGGTGAGAGAGAGGAGCAAAGGAGGAGGAGAGGTAGAGGATGGAGGGAAAGAGAGCAACGGAGGAAGAGGGAGAGAGGAGTAAAGGAGAGAGAGATAGAGAGGAGCAAATGAGGAAGAGAGGAGGAAGGAGGAAGGGAGAGAGACGAGTAAAGGAGGAAGGGAGAGAGAGGAATAAGGGGGAAGAGAGGAGAGCCCAAATAGTTTTGTCTGCTTTTTGGAAACACGTTGGGTAAATTGGTCATCAATCTCTTTCAATATTCCTATGGCGTCTCTTAATGACCACTGACCTTCGACCGCCTTTTAATGAAAGACACTACCCATTTATACAACCACTGACCCCGACCTACTTATACGACGAATTGACCCCTGACCTACCTATACTGACTAATTGATCCCTGACCTACCTAAAATAACTAATTGACCCCTGACCTACCTATAATAACTAATTGACCTCTGACCTATCTATAATAATTGACCCCTGACCTACCTATACTGACTAATTGATCCCAAACCTACCTAAAATAACTAATTGACCCCTGACCTACCTATACTGACTAATTGACCTCTGACCTACCTACAATGACTAATTGACCCCTGACCTTTGAACCTAACAAAGAGACAAAGATAAAGATCAACAAGTTCGATGTACACACACACACACACACACACACACACACACAGACACACACACACACAGACACCTACAACTACTACTAACAACCACAACAACTAACAGTAACAACAATAACAACCACAGCCAAACACAATTACAAGGACACTAACAAACTTCCTGGTCTAGCCCTGCCTGATGTGTTTGTTCCTCCTCGTACTGTAGCTGGAGGCAGGAAGAAGTGGAAGTGGACGAAAAAGGCAAAGACGAACAAGAAGCGAAACGAAAAGGAAGAAAAGGAGAGGTGGGCGAAGAAGAGGATGAAACAGGATGAAGAAAGATGAGGAGAGGAAAGAAAAAAGAGGGAGGAAAAAAGAAAGCGGAAGTGGAAAGAGAAAATGGACGAGGGGGACGAAAAAGAGGAAGGCGAAAAATGAAGAGGATGGAAGAGAAAGACGAAGAGGAGGAAGGAAAAAGGCGAAGGGGATGAAAGAGAAAGACGAAGAGGATGAAAGAGAGAGACGAAGAGGAGGAAGGAGAAAGACGAAGAAGAGGAAAGAGATAGACGAAGAGGATGGAAGAGAAAGACGAAGAGGAGGAAGGAAAAAGGCGAAGTGGATGAAAGCGAAAGACGAAGAGGATGAAAGAGAGAGACGAAGAGGAGGAAGGAGAAAGACGAAGAAGAGGAAAGAGATAGACGAAGAGGAGGAAGGAAAGACGAAGAGGAAAGAGATAGACGGAAGAAAAGAGCTAAAAGAGAAAGACGAAGAGGAGGAAGGAAAAAGAAGAGGTGAAGGAAAAAGAGAAAGACGAAGAGGATGAAAGAGAGAGACGAAGAGAGGAAGGAAAAGGCGAAGAGGATGGAAAAGAAAGATGAAGAGGAGGAAGGAAAGACGAAGAGGATGAAAGAGAGAGATGAAGAGGAGAAGGAGAAGATGGAAGAAGAGGAAAGGAGATAGACGAAGAGGATGAAAAGAGAAAAGATGAAGAGGAGGAAGGAAAAAGACGAAGAGGGGATGAAAGAGAAAGACGAAGGAGGAAGGAGAAAGACGAAGAGGAGGAAAGAGAGTAGACGAAGAGGATGAAAGAGAGAGACGAAGAGGAGGAAGGAGAAAGACGAAGAAGAGGAAAGAGATAGACGAAGAGGATGGAAGAGAAAGACGAAGAGGAGGAAGGAAAAAGGCGAAGTGGATGAAAGCGAAAGACGAAGAGGATGAAAGAGAGAGACGAAGAGGAGGAAGGAGAAAGACGAAGAAGAGGAAAGAGATAGACGAAGAGGATGGAAGAGAAAGACGAAGAGGAGGAAGGAAAAAGGCGAAGTGGATGAAAGCGAAAGACGAAGAGGATGAAAGAGAGAGACGAAGAGGAGGAAGGAGAAAGACGAAGAAGAGGAAAGAGATAGACGAAGAGGATGAAAGAGAAAGACGAAGAGGAGGAAGGAAAAAGGCGAAGAGGATGAAAGAGAAAGACGAAGAGGAGGAAGGAGAAAGACGAAGAGGAGGAAGGAGAAAGACGAAGATGACGAAGGATAAAGGCGAAGAAGAGGAGAAAGAAGAGGAGGAAATATAAAGACCAAAATGAAGAAGAAAGACGAAGAAGAGGAGAAAGAGAAAGAAGAGGAGGGAAGAGAAAGGCGAAGAGGAAGAAGGTGAAAGAGGAAGAAAAGGAGAAAGAGGAGGAACGAGAAAGAGGAAGGAGGGCCAGATAACCAACATATTGCCCCGACAGCCACACAGACAAGTATTAATTATCGCCAACCACCCCGCTGTGTCTCGTAATTATCCACCTCTAATTGGCATCGAGCTGAACTACGATGTTCCCAGGACGCCAAGAGGCTCACTCGTGCCACAGTGCCACCACCAAGTGCCATGACAGTGACACGAAGAAGGAGTAACATGACAGTGACACGAGGGAGGAGTAACATGACAGTGACACGAGGGAGGAGTAACATGACAGTGACACGAGGGAGGAGTAACATGAGTGATATGAAGGAACACATACCAATACACGACAGGTACAAGGGAATACCTCCATCCGGGTTAGGTTAGGTCAGGTCAGGTTAGGTTAGGTTAGGTTAGGTTAGGGTAGGGTAGGTTAGGTTAGGTTAGGTTAGGTTAGGTTAGGTTAGGGTAGGTTAGGGTAGTGTAATGTTAAGTAAGCTTATATGTTGAGCTATGTCAAGTTAAGCTAGGTTGGGTTAGGTTAAAGTGAGCGAGGTCAGGTATGGTCAAAGTAGGTATGGTTAAGGTAGGAAGTAGTGTCACCCTGAGCCTGTTCTTGTGTCGCCATCCAATCTTCATCTCGACCAGCCAGACGGACAGACGTACTCCCTCCCTACCACCAAGAGTCACAATAACACACGAATGAATAAATATGTGGCCGAGACACGACTCTGCACCAGCTGCTATACGCTCTGTTTATGACCATTCAGCTGACTCCTCCTTCCTCCCCGTCACCTCCACCCCCTCGTCACCTCCGCCTCTCCTCCTCCTCTTCACCTTTGTCCCTTAGCTGCGATCCCCCCCCTCTCCCCGTCACCTCCACCCCTTCGTCACCTCCGCCTCTCCTCACCTTTGCCCCTCAGCTGTGATCCTCCCCCCTCTCCCCGTCACCTCCGTCCCCTCGCACCCTTCCCTCTTTGATCGATATTAATATAGAAATATTCTACTGATTATGAAAAACAACATCAATTAAATGCTCAGTGACTCTACCTTGACCCAAATCTCTTAATGTCACTCTGGTAGCTGACTTCTATCATTAAAAGGTATTTAATTATCGAATTCTTGGGACAACGAATTTTAAACCATTGGAATATTTCATTAATTTTCCCCATTTCTCCAGTGACGTGTGATGTATCTTCATGTGTGTGCGTGTGTGTGTGTGTGTGTGTGTGTGTGTGTGTGTGTGTGTGTGTGTGTGTGTGTGTGTGTGTGTACGCGTACCTCTCACACAGCACAGTCACCAATGAGTAAATTTATATTCTCACACATTCACTTATTACCCCACCTTTCTTGTCATTAGCCAACAATAAACTCCATCACAATACAGAGATACATAGTGATGACCTACTGAACAGGAACACACGTGTATCATATCTATACTGAAAGTCACAGCCAAGTGTTTTACCCACCAGTTACCAGCCTTGCACGAGTTGACGAGATAATAGTGGAATTCTCTCTGTCTCTATCTCTCCCTGACTCTATATAACATTATCCATTACCAGAACTCAATGCCCGGCCTTTCCTGCCTCGGCCACAGCCCCGTCACGGTAGAGGCGGGCACTAACTACGGTGATTAGAACAGAGGCTACTTCCCTGTCCTCCCAGGGCGGGTGGATGACTGTGTCTGTTACTTTATACTTGGATCTGTTCTTTGTATGGGTATTTCTGAATACACTGTTTAGTTCTGATCTACACGAGAGTAAGGTGTGGCGTCCCTTTTACAGATACACCAGGCAGCGAGCAGAACGTGCACCAGGCAGCTACACATACAGTAAGTACCACTGTTATTGTGTACATCTGCAATAGTCACACACAAGTGGTCGACTGGTTGGCAACAGAGCTAAGCCCTCAGTGCATTTCTATTCACGCCAGCAAGACAAATTTCCGTGAAGCGACAACTCAACCGAGAGAGTTTCACAGCGAGAGACTTGATACAAAAAAGTTTCTCAGATGTCATCACGTCCCGACATTTTTGTTTTGTTTCGTTTCGTCAATGTAGAAGAAAACAGCTGCCAGACACTTTAGACCCCCACACACACACACAAAAAAAAAACACCTAATGAGAAAACACCTTAATGCTACCTAGGGAGGACGGAGGAGGGGAGGGGAAGGAGGAATTCAGTGAAGGATAGGTCAAGTTTTGTTACGTTAGCGTGTTCAATTATCATGTGAAATAAGCTGGGTGCCTAATCTTCACATCATTTCAGCTTTCATAAATCCCTTAAAGTTAACGTCTAGTGTAAACAGAGACCTCAACTGTTGAAGTACAACACAGCCCTTGTGATTTTCATCAATAATCCCGGTGAGTTAGGCATCTGACCTTTTCCTGGCGGCGGCACGACTCGACCCCAGCACGTGTACACACCTTGACCTTAGCAAAGCCTTCGACAGGGTCCCCCAAGAAAGACTAATTCGTAAAGTGGAGGCTCGTGGAATTGGAGGAGACATTTTAAACTGGATTAGGGCGTGGTTATAGGATAGGAAACAGAGAATCAGCATTAATGGCACTAAATCGGATTTGGGTAAAGTCACTAGTGGAGTATCCCAAGGCTCGGTACTTGGACCATTATTACTTATTATATACATAAACGACATAGATACAGACAAATTTTCTGACGACACTAAAATAGGGTTTGTAATTAATCTAAAGAGGACTCTGCAAAATTACAGGAAGAATTAAAAAAAGAAAATTCGATGGTCTGAAAAATGGTAGATGAAATTTAATGTAGAGAAATGTAAAGTACTTAGTTTAGGAGATGTAAACAGAGAAACCAGATATCAGATGGACAACGTTGATATAGAGAAATCCGACTGTGAGAAAGATTTAGGGGTAATGATAAGTAGGAATCCTAAACCAGGACAACAATGTGTATTTGCTCGAAACGAGGCTAACAGAGTACTCGAGTTCTTACAAAAGAGTGTTAGTTACAAGAGTAGTGAGGTTATCCTAAACTTATATCTGGTTAAGAAATAGAGTAGTGGATAAGTAGAACAAGTTACTAAACATCATCATTAACTCGAACACGCTGGATAGCTTCAAATATAGGATGGACAGATATATGAGCGAAAGAAGTTGGGTCTAAACGGGACTGCCCAGTATGGGCCAATAGACCTGCTGCAGTTTCATCCAGTCATATGTTCTTATGTTGTGTTAGTCTGAAGAAAATTGGACAGATCATGTGAAGACTAGCTCCCCCCCCCTCCCTACCTTAAAGCTAACCTACCTTAATCTAATCTGACCCAATCAAAATTAACGTAACCTAATCTAATACTAACAAACCTAACCTAATCTATTTCAACCTAACCAAACCTAGTGTAATTTAACAACCTAACTTACCCCGAAAGTTGCGTCATGGTACATAATCTCCAGGTGAAATAAACTGGGGGGAGGGGCTAATCTTGGCTGACCCTTCCTAAATGGACAATTACAAACAAAGTCACACCCAAAAAACTTGTTGAAGGAAAGGTACACAAAAAAAAGATAATTCGTATGTGTAAAGAAACAATAAAATAATAATGATGAAAACAAAATAGAAGATAAATAGTAGAGATATAAGATGTACTTGGAAGCTTTGATAAATTAATGGTGTAAAAAAATACAAAAGATGAAAGAAACTGTGTCTGAAAGCCTGTCCCACTCCCTGTGTCTGAAAGCCTCCCCCCACTCCCTGTGTCTGAAAGCCTGTCCCACTCCCTGTGTCTGAAAGCCTGTCCCACTCCCTGTGTCTGAAAGCCTCCCCCCTCCTGTGTCTGAAAGCCCTACCCCACTCCCTGTGTCTGAAAAGCTCCCCCACTTCCTGTGCCTAGAAAGCCTCCCCCCCTCCCTGTGTCTGAAAGCCTACCCCTCCTGTGTCTGAAAGCCTCCCCCCACTTCCTGTGTCTGAAAGCCTGTCCCACTCCCTGTGTCCAGAAAGCCTCCCCCCTCCTGTGTCTGAAAGCCTCCCCCACTCCTGTGTCTGAAAAGCCTACCCCCTCCCTGTGTCCCAGAAAGCTTCCCCACTTCCCTGTGCCTGAAAGCCCTCCCCCCACTCCCTGTGCCTGGCCTCCCCCCCCTCCCTGTGTCTGAAAGCCTACCCCCCTCCCTGTGTCTGCAGCCTCCCCCACTCCCTGTGTCTGAAAGCCTGTCCCACTCCCTGTGTCCCTGAAAGCCTCCCCCACTCCTGTGTCTGAAGCCTGTCCCCTCCTGTATCTGAAACTTCCCCACTCCCTGTGTCCTGAAACTTCCCCCACTCCCTGTGCTAAGCCTCCCCCTCCCTGTGTCCCTAAAGCCTCCCCCACTTCCTGTGTCTGAAAGCCTGTCCCACTCCTGTATCTGGCCTCCCCCCTCCGTGTCTGAAAAGCCTCCCCCACTCCCTTATCATCTCACTAGAATAATATAAACACCAGCGCCCCAACCTCTAACAAACAACCTCGAGCAATACCACAAAACCAAAGGTGTGTGTGTGTGTGTGTGTGTGTGTGTGTGTGTGTGTGTGTGTGTGTGTGTGTGTGTGTGTAAGACGCTCCCATTAATTACCTCAGTCCAGGTAAACAGGATCTTGTTGGCTCTATGGTACCCCAGCCTCCAGGTGTGAATAATTAATTAGAGTACCTGATGTCTACCTCAGTTGTGGATCACAGCCTCTACCACACACACACACACACACACACACACACATGTATACGCTGACCTTGTGTTCCTCGGTCAAACAGTAACAAGTGTAAGATCAGGTCAGGTCAGGCCAAGGATCAAAATGGAAGTGACCACGGTGACCTGACCTTCTTGGAATCCGCTAATGGAATGTGAGTGAGTTTGTGTTTAGTAGATGAATGGGATGTACTCTCTCTCTCTCTCGCTCTCTCTCTCTCTCTCTCTCTCTCTCTCTCTCTCTACGATCATTATCTTTCCTCACCATCAAAACAGTCAGAAGGTATCAGGACTGTCAAGAATGTCAGACTGTATCAAGACTGTCATGGCTGTAACTACCGTTGACCCTGGTATCAAGGAGCACCTAACTGGGGGTCGTAACACTACTCCTGGGGAGAGCATGACCATATTACCTAGCTGGAGGTGTGGAGCTTGGGGGGGAGATGGACCAAGGGTTAGTGCGGGGGACATGACGAGGTAGCGTGGAGATAAGTGGTTAATGAGAGGAGTGTGGACGATGGTTGGCGGAAAATCTTGTCTAATAAATCTGCTGACTTTTTTAGGAAAGTCTTCGAGGTAGTAGATAATGACGAAAATTACGATGTTATTTACTTAGACTTTAGCAAAGCATTTGACAGAGTACCGCATCAGAGGCTTCTGAGAAAAATTAAGGCTCATGGTATCGAGGAAAGTTTTAAGTGGATAAAATCATGGCTCACCGATATAGAACGCAGAGGTCAGCGTAGATGGTGTTAAATCTGAGTGGGGCCGTGTAACCAGTGGGGTTCCCCAGGGGTCAGTACTAGGCCCACTCTTGTTCATAATCTACATAAACGATCTAGATACTGGGATCAGCAGTGACATAAGCAAGTTTGCGGATGACACCAAAATAGGGCGGCAGATTAATTCAGGGCAGGATGCAAATGCATTACAGGAGGATCTAAATAAACTGCAAGGGTGGTCTGAAAAATGGCAAATGAAATTCAACACCAGCAAGTGCAGCGTACTTAATATTGGAAGAACAAATACTGATAATGTATACAGCCTTAACAACATCAACCTAGAGAAGTCGACTTGTGAAAGAGACCTAGGGGTACTTGTAAGCCCGGACCTACGGCCTAGAAAACAGTGCGTTAATGTTCGAAATAAGGCAAACAGAGTATTGGGTTTTATATCTAGAAGTTTAAGTAACAAGAGTGCAGAGGTCTTATTGCAACTATATCTTGCGCTAGTCAGGCCGCACCTCGATTATGCGGTTCAGTTCTGGTGCCCCTATTATAGAATGGATATAAATTCACTAGAGTCGGTGCAGCGAAGAATGACAAAAATGATTCCGGGACTTAGAAACCTTCCATATCAGGATAGGTTAAAGAAACTTAACTTGCATTCCCTAGAAAGACGAAGAGTGCGGGGAGATATGATAGAAGTATTTAAGTGGGTGAAAGGAATCAATAAAGGGGATATAGATAAAGTTCTTATAATATCCGAGCAGGATAGGACTCGGAGCAACGGATTCAAGTTGGATAAGTTTAGGTTTAGGAGGGAGATAGGAAGAAACTGGTTCACAAATAGGGTGGTGAACGAGTGGAACAAGCTTAGCAACTTTGTAGTAAGTGCGGGAACTCTGGAAAGTTTCAAAAGGAGGCTAGATAGATTCATGGATGATAGAGAGTGGTAGTAACTCTCGACAGGAGCTGCCATGCAGGCCAACCGGCCTGTGCAGACTCATATTTTTCTTATGCTTATGTTCTTAACCAGTCACCACCTACCACCGCTACCTACCGGCACCACCACCTGTATCATCTCGTGGTGACCTCCAGACACTCACCTGAAATACAAAATGTTATAATTTAATCATCAAACTCCAACACATTTCATTAGTTATTATTATTATTAATTACTTGCTTTTGTATTTTATATTTATTAAGTACACTGAACTCATAGGCGCTTTTACAAACACATCATTTACTTATATGAAAACACACACCACCCCCACCCACACACCCACACCCACCACCCACACCCCACCCCTCAGACCCACACACCACCCCCACACCCTCACCCCACACACCCACACACACACCACCCCCCTCCCACCCCCCACCCCCCCACACCCACCACCCCACACACACCACCCCCACACACCCACACACCCCCACACACACACACACACACACACACACACACACACACACACACACACACACACACACACACATACACACACTATATCCTTGACCACAGAAGGGTCAAGACGTACCTGGCGCTCCTCTCGGAGCATCCAGGTCAACTGTTAAGTTGGCCCATCCCAACCCCCTCCCATGAACCCTCCTCCCCATCGGAATATCAACAAGTTGTCGCCAGAAGTTACAATTTCATTTATGAAAGGAAAGGAACCAGTGTTAAACAGAGGTGAACAGTGGTGAAAAGTGCTTAAGTCAGTGAGAACAACTCAACAGTAACAGTCGTACCCAAGTTAACCTTCACACAGTGAGGTCCCAGGTACCCAGTGATAACGGCCCCCGCGAGACCCAACAACAACCACCGATGTGTTAATCCGTCTACAATAGGAAGGCCTGGGACCAAACCTCACTCATATAACACCATCTGTGAGGGAATTACTACACCACATGTCCCTCATAACACCATATGTGAGGGAATTACTACACCACGTCAAGTCCCATCACACCATCTGTGAGGGAATTACTACACCACGTGAGGTCCCTCATAACACCATCTGTGAGGGAATTACTGCACCACGTCAGGCCCCTCATAACACCATCTGTGAGGGAATTACTACACCACGTGATGCCCCTAATAACACCATCTGTGAGGGAGTTACTACACCACGTGAGGCCCCTCATAACACCATCTGTGAGGTAATTACTACACGTGAGGTCCCTCATAACACCATCTGTGAGGTAATTACTACACCACGTGAGGCCCGTCATAACACCATCTGTGAGGGAATTACTACACCACGTGAGGCCCCTCATAACACCATCAGCGAGGGAATTACTACACCACGCCAGGTCCCTCATAACAACATCTGAGGGAACTACTACACCACGTGAGTTCCTCCTAACACCATCTGGGAGGGAGTTACTACACTACGAGTTTGCTGTTCAACACCTACATTAATCTGTATGTTCACTGTATGTTCCTTTACCTTTCTCTAATGAAGGCTTTTGTTAAACCACCAATGTATGTAATAAGTCATTTATGTCCAATGTATATTTTCAGCTTTTGGGCTGCAGAATTTTTTCAATAAACCGTTAATTATTATTCTTATTTTTATTATTATTACACACACACACGCGCACACACACACACACCACCCCCACACCCACACACACCACCCCCCAGACCCACACACACCACCCCTCACACCCACACACACCACCCCACACCCACCACCCCCACACCACCTCACACCCACCACCCCCCACACCCCACACACCACCCCACACCCACACACACACCCCCCAGACCCACACACCCCTCACACCCACACCCCCCACACCCCACACACACCACCCCCACACACCCACACACACCACCCCTCGCACCCACACCACCCCACACACACCCCACACACACACCACCCCCCACACACACACACTCACCCACACACACCCCACACACACACACACCCCACACCCCACACACACACCACACCACACAGAGTCATAGCACAACAAGGACTCAATGAAATACACATTTACGTATACAAATTTATTCCATGCATTTTCTTTGACATGAAGTGCTATTTAATGGAGCTCATTTAGTGTCGCCACTCAGATTATACAACCATTCTCCTATACACTCTTTCCACTCCTTCTAATCCATATATCTCTTATTCCACTTTTCTCTATTGCTGAATACGTTATTTTATTGTATTTTCTCCTCTCACTCTTTTCACTCATTCTCATTCCTGTTATTCCACTTTTCATTATTGCCTTTGTTGTTGTCATTTTACTGCATTTGCTCTTCCTTCACTCTTTCCACTCCATTTTATTTACATTTCTTCTTTCTTTATTCCTTCCTTTCACTTACTGTATGTCTAGTCTTTCCCCTTTCTCCCTCATTCTTTTCTCTACTTCATTTTTTTCATTTCTTGAGATCATTTTCGTTTTTTCCTTCCTATCAATCTCTTTTTTACTTTTTTCGTTTATTTTATCCATTCTATTTTTTGAGGTGGGGAGGAGAGAGGTGAAAGGGGGGGGAAAGTAGGGGGGAGAAAGGAAGGGATGGAGGAGGTGAAAGGGGGGGGGTGAGGTGAGAGGGAGGAGGTAAGGAGATGGAGAAAGGGAATAAAGTGGGAGGAAGTGCTATGGGTTAGAGGAGTGGGGTTGGGGGAAGAGGCAGGGAAATGGGTGAGAGGGGTAGGTAGAGGTGGGGTGGAGGACAAGTAGAACGGATGGAGGGCGAGGTCAATATCATGCAAGGGGGGACTTACAAATTTGATAAATACCCATCTACACGACACACGAATTAGCTAATCTATCGCCTTGCCTACAATAAATGAGCTTTTAAATTGTGTGTGTGTGTGTATGTGTGTGTGTGTGTGTGTGTGTGTGTGTGTGTGTGTGTGTGTGTGTGTGTTTTCTTATCAGACACACACCGACAGTACACGACAGTCACACAAACATTGCATATAGTTAACAACACACAATCACGCAAAAAAAAAAGGCACAGTACACCACACACACACACACACAAACATACAGAAACAAACACACACAACCACATAAACAAACATAAAGAACCACATAAACACACACAAAGAAACAAACAAGCATAAACCACTACGGGCCAGTGTTAATTTATGCCATTCTCTCGCATATGAAACTAATTTCAAAACAAAAACACTGAAGCGCGAAGGAGCGTTAAAGATCCGCCCAAGACCCGTGCAGCTTCCCACGACCCCGTTATCTTTCCCACGGCTTGCCTGATCTTCCCACGACCCGTTATCTTTCCCACTGCTTGCCTGATCTTCCCGACCCCGTTATCTTTCCACGGCTTGCCTGATCTTCCCACGACCCGTTATCTTTCCACGGCTTGCCTGATCTTCCCACGACCCGTTATCTTTCCCACGGCTTGCCTGATCTTCCCATCATTCCGTTATCTTTCCCGTTATTTTGCCTGATCTTCCCACGACCCGTTATTTCCCACGGCTTGCCTGATCTTCCCACGACCCGTTATCTTTCCCACTGCTTGCCTGATCTTCCCGTGACCCGTTATCTTTCTCACGGCTTGCCTGATCTTCCAGTTACTCTGTTATCTTTCCCACGGCTTGCCTGGATCTTCCCACGACCCCGTTATCTTTCCACGGCTTTCTCTGATCTTCCCCGCGACCTTCGTTATCTTTCTCACGGCTTGCCTGATCTTTCCCAGGACCCTGAATCTTTCCCGACGGTCACTTGATCTTCCCACGACCCGTTATCTTCCCACGGCTTGCCTGATCTTCCCACGACCCTGCATCTTTCCCACTGCTTCCCTGATCTTCCCCGACCCCGTTATCTTTCACGGCTTGCCTGATCTTCCCGCGACCCCGTTATCTTTCCCACGGCTTTCTGACCTTGACCCGCTACCTTTCCCACTGCTTGCCTGATTTCCCCGACCCTGTTATCTTTCCCACGGCTTGCCTGATCTTCCGCGGCCCGTTATCTTTCCCACGGCTTGCCTGATCTTCCCAGACCCCGTTATTTTCCCACGGCTTGCCTGATCTTCCCACGACCCGTTATCTTTCCCACGGCTTGCCTGATCTTCCCGCGACCCCGTTATCTTTCTCACGGCTTGCCTGATCTTCCTGCGACCCGCTACCTTCCCACGGCTTGCCTGATCTTCCCACGACCCTTATCTTTCCCACGGCTTGCCTGATCTTCCCGCGACCCGTTATCTTTCCCACGGCTTGCCTGATCTTCCCAGACCCGCTATTCTTCCCACACTTGCTCTGATCTTCCCACGACCCCAATCTTTCCCACGACTTGCCTTTTATCTTTCAAGTCACCTAATCTTCCCAAGGAGCTGTCCAATCTTCTCTCGAGTGTCTATTCTTCCCACAAAACTCGACTAATTTTTTAGGCTTGTCTATTTTCTTCCACAATCTGAATATCATCCAATGTCTTCACTATTTTTTCCCAAAATTTAAATATTTTCCGCACTACACAAATATTTTCCCCACTACACAAGTTTGTGTCATGACTCCACTTCCTGTAAATTTACTATCCTACTAACACACACACACACACACACACACACACACACACACACACACACACACAGTCGAGCAAAAAAATAATAATAAAAATTATGAATACGAACCAAAATGTGACTGGAATATATATATATATATTTTTTTTTTAACCTTTCCGACATAAAATATTAACACCAGACCGGGAAAAAAAATAATACTCCAAGTTAATTCTACGTGAAATATAAATCCTGAATTAAGAATGGAAGTTAGTGTATGAGATAAACAGAGACGTTAATACTGTGTGGGAAGGTGAAACACTCAACAAGTTCCGCACACAACCAGACGCCTGCAGATATTTAACTCACCACCACCACTACCACCTCCTACCACCACCACTACACCCTACCAGCACCTCCTACCACCAGGGAGAGATATCTAACTCCCCACCACCTACCAATGCTACCACCATCTACCACTACTAACTCCTTCTACCACTACCACCACCTACCACGATTACCTCCTTCTTACCACACCACCACCATCTACCACCATGGAGAAATATTAACTGACCTCCACCCCTAGACGAGCATGAAGCTGCTCTCTCTCTTCCATTTCCCTTCCTTCCTCCTCTTCCTCCCTTCCTTCTCCTGTATATTAAACTCAGCCACCTTCCTCCTCCTCCTTCACCTTCTCCTCCCTCCTTCATAATGCGATTCTCCTCCTCCTCCCCCTCTCCTTCCTTCAATTCTCTTTTCTCCACTTTTTTTTTCCTCTCCTGCTCCTTATAATTAACTTCTCCTTTCTCCATCCACCCATTCTCTCTATTCTTTTTCCCTCTCTCCCCCCTCTCCCTCCTCCCCTATTCCATCCCTCAGCCCTCTCCTCCTATGATGGAACGAAACGAGGAAGGAGAGGAGGTTTTACTATATGCACCAACGAACTCTCTCTCTCTCTCTTCACTCTGTTCCCCACTCTCCCTCTTCCACCTTTCTTCCCCCTTTCTTCTCCCTCTTTCCACTCTTCCCCCCCTCTCTCTCTCTCTCTTTCCACCTTTTCTTCTCTTTCCACCTTTCCTCGCACCCTCCCCCACTCCAACCCTCTCCCTCTTCTATTTCGAAGAAGAAGAAGAATAGGTTGTTGAAGAAGATATTCATGATCTTCTGCTGACCCTGTGTGTGATTTGTGCTTAAGATCCACGTGTGTGCCCAGACTATTTCCACCCTGCCTCTGCCACACCACTCTGTTCCCCTCCTGCCACACCATCCCCTTGTCTCACCTCCCTACACCACCCCCTTGTTCACCTCCCTGCTACACCACCCTCCTTGTTCACTTCTCCCCTGCCACACCACCTCCTTGTTCACCCCCAAGACCACCCTCTTGTCTCACCTCCCCCACACACCAACTCTCTTGCTTACTCTC
>NW_024736071.1:10415957-10447372 GCF_018991925.1 Homarus americanus | reverse complement strand
AGGCACATTAAACAGGATCACTCTGGCACCTCCATCTCCACTTGTCAAGGTGTCAACGTCAATCTGCTCGACCAGTGTCCATATGTGTACACCACTGTGAGATAACCCAAACATGTACACCTGGTCATGTTGAGAGACCAGATGTCAGACACAGCTATGGATCACTAACCTAACACAATACAGCTCTAACACAACACACCCTAACACAACACAACCACACAACACAACCTCACAAACACAACTCACACAACACACCCAACACAATAACCTAACACAACACACCCTAACACAACACAACCTCACACAACACACCCTAACACAACACACCCTAACACAAAACAACCAATTAATACAACCTAACACAAACAGCCTAACACAACACACCCTAACACAACAACACACCCTAACACAACACACCCTAACACAACACACCCTAACACAACACACCTAACACAACACAATTCTAACACAACACACCCTAACACAACACAACTCACACAACACACCTTAACACACAGCTTAACACAATAACAGCCTAACACAACACACTAACACAACACAACCTCACACAACACAACCTCACACAACACAACCTCACACAACACACCCTAACATACAACCTAACACAACACACCCTAACAACACAACTCACACAACACACCCTAACACAAAACACCCTAACACAACACAACCTAACACAATACAACCTAACACACAATACAGCCTAACACAACACACCCTAACACAACACACCTTTAACACAACACACCCTAACACAACACAACTCACAACACACCCTAACACACACAGCCCAACACAATACAGCCTAACACAACACACCCTAACACAACACACCCTAACACAACACACCCTAACACAACACAACCTCACACAACACACCCTAACACAATACAGCCTAACACAACACACCCTAACACAACACACCCTAACACAATACAGCCTAACACAACACACCCTAACACAATACAGCCTAACACAACACAACCTCACACAACACACCCTAACACAACACAACCTCACACAACACACCCTAACACAACCTACTCGTGCAATGTTTGGTCAAGTTAAGATAACAAGGAAGTCATCTGTAAAACAGTTCAGTGTAACAGTGATGGAAACCTTCACACACAGTTATTAAAGTATAAACATTAAACAGCTACACCACCTGATGTAAAAAAGGTAGTTGTATGATTAAGCCTGTAGATGTGCGTGATCCATATATCTGCTGATAACTATTTAGGAAAAACACGACCTTCCCAAGCGCTCTCGTGTAATTCACATCATATCTTGACACAAACACACACACACACACACACACACACACACACACACACACACACACACTGGCTGTTTTATTGAAAACTATTTTACTAACGCATTATATAAATTGAAATAACTCAAACACTAAGAGAAACTTACAGATGTAACGATAAATACCACAGTTATACCAGACCAGAATGTTCCCTAGTTGCCCAAAGTGTTACCAGATGTACTGTATACTGAACTGTACTGTACTCTGTTCTCGCCAAGCTGATAACTAACGAGTTTAACTGGGCCAAACCAAAGGAGCCTTGTGGTGATAGGATGAGTCGCACCTGGTGGCTGGTCCGGAGGTGGCGAAATAATAGCAAATGTCGCTGATCGTTTTTAACTTTATCTCTTTTTACTTCATGTGTTTCGCATACTAATTTATACATCTCCGGCTTCGGATATCATTCTAACTCAACACTTAACTGTTAATATTTCTTGCAATTACAGAATATAGGGAAAATAACTTAAATAATGAAGAGCTTTAGATTACCCCAACGCGCTCCATTTCGCCAGCCTATCAGTAGCATGGATAAAATCTGCTCTAGGCTCTGGTTGTAAAGCTTCTGCGAACAAAGTGTTTATCCTCATAGTCCTGAATGTGTCTCACCAAGCTGCTCAATACTGGGTCACAGCGATTGACCTATTCTGACTGTTATAGTTTCCTGTAGGCGAGGGGCGGTGGTGGCCTCCCCTCACACACTCTGTTACCTCCCGCGGATAAAAAGCCAAGAGGATTGTGATCAGGGACGAGGATTTACAACGCCCTGAATGTTGCATAACTGTAATGTTTAATGTTACAACTATGAAATTGTTATAACGTTATCGATTTATGTAATTCTATAATAACAATGGTTTCTAAACACAGGAATATACTGTAGTTCCACCAAACACTTTGTGGTTCAATTGTTTTGTAACTGTGTGTGTGTGTGTTCGCGCGCGCATAATTCTTTCTAAACAAACACTAAAAGCATATCGTGTACTCGGTATAAAATATCACATTCAGATTGCATAATTTTCCAAACACACGAAAAACATAAATATGGTGAGCGGTAAAATAAACTATTACACTTCACCCTGGCAGGTCGAGGCTGCCAGCGAGGAAAAGAAAAGGTTTCCAGCTTTTTGCAACACCATTATTATCACTAAAACACAGACAGAGACACACACACACTCACACACACACACACACACACACACACACACACACACACACACACTGGCTGTTTGGTAGGGATAAAGAGAGGTGTTGGGGAATAACAACAACTATGCAAGAGGAACTGATAAAACAGGGAGATGGAGGAGAATGATAATAACAACTATAGAAGAAGAACAAGAAAAACAGTTCCATAACATAACAAAATATAGTTAACCAAGAATTAACTCGACAATAAAAAAATCCCTCCCGAGCAATGATGCAACATACTTCAGCCAAATCATGAAAGGCGGGCGCTGATCTAACTCAACACATCAGCAATATTAGCTAAGAGGATGTAGTGTAATATTAAATGACAAATTTTTACCTTATGTTTGTTTTATAATGCGAGTATCATTTAGGTCCCCCTCCCCACAAAAAACTATAACACACTAATAATAATAATAATAATAACAATAACAATAATAATAATAATAATAATAATAATAATAATAATAATAATAATAATAATAATAAAGAGTAAGTAGCTAATAATTTTGATATATTTTATGATAATGAAAACAGAAATAAACTTTCCACAACCGAGCATAAACAAACAGACAAACAAACAAAACACACACACACACACACACACACACACACACACACACTCACACACACACACACACACACACACTCAAAATAATTATTACATTCAATACCAAAACATTTCGTGTTAACACTGCCGCCCTCACCTCTTCACACTGGACGGACACACATAACGAACGCAACACACAGTACTCTATTATCATCATTATGTGAGGAAGCAATTTCTTGATGGTGTGTGTGTGTGTGTGTGTGTGTGTGTGTGTGTGTGTGTGTGTTTTCAGGTACACAGAGTAAAAGTCGAAATAAAACAGATATTCTTTTTATCTCTCAAAAGCCAATAATTCTACGCCATCTTGATCACCTTCACTTTAAGACAGAAGAGCATCTTAAAACAGGTGGGGCGAGTGAAGTAGGTCATGGTGGTTTCGTGGGTAGAGGCAGTAGCAGCACGGGAACCCACGGTCGATACCCTACTACCGTGTGTGTGTGAGAGAGAGAGAGAGAGAGAGTGACCCAGTTTAAAACAGTAACACAAGAGTACTCTACGTATACACACGAGGGGAGAGTACACAAAGAGGGGAGACCGAGGCTCAGCTCCCCTCACTTACATGGTCATGGGATGTAGTAACATTTATAGTAGCGAGGGGAAAGATGGTGGTGGTAACGAGGGATTAAGATACGTGCTCTCTCTCTCTCTCTCTCTCTCTCTCTCTCTCTCTCTCTCTCTCTCTGCTAACAAGGAACACACAATCATCCCTTCATCCACTCATAGTCCATCTATTCACCCACTCATCCATCCATCCATCCATCCAATCAGTAATTCAAACCTCCTTCCATTCATCCAGGCATCTATCCATCTACCTTTTCACCCACCCCTTCATCCACCCATCCAAACATTCATTCACTCATCCGGTCACCTATCCATCCATCCATTTATCCACTCATCCTAGTCTGTGTTGTGGGTCAGCCAAGTGGCCATCCTGAACACGAATGGTAATGTGACCCGGATATAATGTCAAGTTTTTGCGTCTACTCGGGTTGTGTTATCAATAATTAGACACAAGTGATCTCACGAGAATATAAAGATGATAGGCTTATACAGATAGTAATTATTTCTGAAAGGCCTATGGAGTATTGTGGTAGGAATATAGAGTATCATAATAGGCCTATGGAGTATAATGGTATGCCTATGGAGCATCATGGTATGCCTATGAAGTATTAAGGTAAGCCTATGAAGTATTATGATAGGCATATGAAGTTTTATGATAGGTCTTTGGAATATTACGGTAGGCCTATGGAGTATCATGGTAAACCCTCACCAATTCCTGCTACAGTCTTAAAGCAAAGTCGCCGACATGTTTACCACTTAAATGGCACTGCGTAGGTGAGGTTGTTGGATACGTTCTCACATCTCTAGTTAGGAAAGACATTATATCGTCATATTTTTTAAAGCGTGAGGAAATGCATAAAAAAACGTGAGGAAAACCAAGAAATTATTGTAGAGCGTGAGGAAAACAAAGGAAATATTGTAGAACGTGAGAAAAACCAAAGAAAATATTGTAGAACGTGAGGAAAACAAAGGAAATATTGTAGAGCGTGATGAAAATAAAGGAAATATTGTAGAACGTGAGGAAAACAAAAGAAAATATTGTAGAACGTGAGGAAAACAAGGAAAATGTTTTAAAATCTTGGTCTCCGCTCCCGTGGTATATCTCTCGTGCGAAGGAATTAACCAGATTGTCTAGAGATCTGGAAAGCACATTGGTCCATCTAAGAGCTCAAGAGTGTTCAGTAATAAGGACGACCCGATTAAAACTTAACAATTTCTGCCCATTAACCTTTTCCACAAATTATTCAGAAACGAAATCGATTGAACAATGTGACCTTTAAATGACATCGTATAAAAACTGTGCCCTTTAGACGATATCACCCATTCTAACTAGAGGTTGGTGCTAAGGGATATGACAGCGCTTATCCCCTTAACCAAGAGTATCCACTAATCAAGATGGTTCGATTAACCTGGTTTCTGACTCGGCTTAAGTGAACATTGGCTAGTGTGGACTCCGATTAAAGCTACATAATGTACCTGTTGCACCTTTATACTCCCCTTATCGCACCAATCTCCCCAAGCTGGCTCTACCGAACATCATTCTCCCCACTACATTGTTTATACACAAGCTCACATACAGCAGACACTCCTGATTGGCTCCCCGGGGTTATCAGCCTCTACAGGTGAGTTCTTCAGAGACAATAATCTCCCCAACTACAGTAGACTCCCCAGGATGTACGAGACACTTACCTTCCCAGGCCCAGCAATATCTCGAGTTAGGCTCCCCAAACCCGTAATCTCCCCAGTTAGGCTACCCAGGCCAACCGAAGACCGAATAGACTCCCCATCTACTCCCCGGACTTAATGATCTCCCCATGTTGGCTCCCCAGAATTAAATAAACTCCTCCAAGCTCGGTCAGGAGCATAAACAAGCACAGCAGGAGGTGTCCAATTAGCGAAGGTGTCCACCTGGAGGAGGTGTCCACTTGGAGAAGGTGTCCAATTAGCGAAG
Organism: Homarus americanus; assembly: GCF_018991925.1. NCBI lineage: Eukaryota > Metazoa > Arthropoda > Malacostraca > Decapoda > Nephropidae > Homarus > Homarus americanus. The sequence continues at coordinate 10,441,738 of NW_024736071.1, read as the reverse complement.
GTGTCCACCTGGAGGAGGTGTCCACTTGGAGAAGGTGTCCAATTAGCGAAGGGTTCCACTTGGAGGAGGTGCCCAATTAGCGAAGGTGTCCACTTGGAGGAGGTGTCCACTTGGAGGAGGTGTCCACTTGGAGGGGGTGTCCACTTGGAGGGGATTTCATTTAGCATGTGTCCTCTTAGCGAGTGACCACTTAGCGAGGGTGTCCACTTGACGGGAGTGTTCAATTGGCGGGGGTGTCCACTGAGCGAGCGTCCACGTCGCGAAGGGTCCACTTGGCGGGGGTGTTCACCTGGCAGGGATGGCCATTTAGTGAGGGTGTCCATCTGGCGAATGTCCACTTAATGAGGGTGTCCACTTGGCTGGGGTGCCCACTTGGAGGAAGTGTCCACTTGGGGGTATCTACTTGGTGAGGGCGTCCACTTGGCAGGGGTGTTCACTTAGCGAGTGTCCACTTAACGAGGGTGTCCACTTGGTGGGGGTATCCACTTGGCGGGGTATCCAGTTGGCGAGGGTGTCCACTTAGCGGAGGTGCCCACTTGGCGGGGGTGTCCACTTGGAAGATGTGTCCACTTGGAGGATGTGTCCACTTGGTAAGGGTGTCCACATGAAGGAGTGTCCGCTTGAAGGGGGTGTTCACTTGGCAGGGATGTCCATTTAGCGAGGGTGTCCACTTGGCGAGTGTTTTCACTTAGCGAGTGTGTTCACTTGGCGAGGGTGTCCACTTGAAGGAGGTGTCCATTTGGTGGGGATGTTCACTAGGAGGAGGTGACCACTTCGCTGAGGTGTCCAATTAGCGAGGGTGTCCATTTGGCAAGTGTCCAATTGGTGGGGTGTCAACTTGGCAGGGATGTCCACTTGGCGGGGGTGTCCACTTGACGGGGGTGTCCACTTGACGGGGGTGTCCACTTGACGGGGATGTCAACTTGGCGGAGGTCTGGCATGCGGAAACTGGCTAGCCAATGTCTCACACCTGGCCGGGGGAGTCTCGTCCACCTGCCAGCACTCTCTCTCCTTCTCTTTCACCAGCCAGCTCTCTCTCCCTTTCGTCTCCCTCCCCCTCCCTCCTGTCTACCTCCCACTCCCTCTCGTCGCTCCCCAAACAGCCTCATGAATAGTCAGAACAGGTGTCTCACTTTGAGTCTTGTCTGTCTCTGCTTGACCTTCCCAACACAGCTAATGCCACAGCTTGGGCTCGCGCGCGTGCATGTGTGTGTGTGTGTGTGTGTGTGTTCTCATCACCACAGACCATCAGAACGTCTGTATACCAAGGTGGGTGTCAGTCTGTTCTCACCCACACTATCACAGACTAGGCTCCCAGGACGCCGCAGGTGCACCAACAGGAGGAGGAATAAGCCTATCAGAGGTCCCGTCAAGTCCCCCCACCCCTCCCCCACACACGTGAACAGGTAAAAAAAAGAAGACACGTCCACATATCTTTGGTATAAGACAGAGATGACATATTTCATCAGGTCACAGCTGCCACTTTCAACCGGGTTTCTTATACAACTGTGGCAACCCGGGCTTTCTACGTTCACCAGGTGCATGGTGTATGACTGTACGGGAGGAAGGTAGCAAAGAAGAAAGGAAAATGAGGAAAACGAGGAGAAAAGGATTGTCACAATAGGGTATTAAGAGTCAAACTTGGGATGTCATAGTCACAAACGGTAGGGTGCATATGTCCCAACACCTTCCCTCGTTACCCAACTCTACCTCCTTACGTCCACTGTTTGTTTAACCCGCCATTTTGATAAGTCACACACACACACACACACACACACACACACACACACACACACACACACACAGAGCCACACGCGGATCCAGGAATATCAAAAGTAGCGGGGTCCGAGAAGTTGTGGGTGGGGGAACCTGGCGAGCCCACCCACCTGGGGAGTTGTAAGCCCCTCCGAATTTTTTTTTAAATCTGACCAATATCATGGGGATTTTGAGGCCATTTTGAAGCCATGTGCACTTGATATTAGGAGATACTATATAAAAACGCCTGAGTACAATACTGCATTAACGGAAAAGTATTGGAATTTTCTGATGAAAAGGAGGGGGGTCCGGAACCCCAGGACCCCCCCCCCCTGGAACCGCCCCTGCACACACACCCTCAGTCCCATACACATAAGCACATAATAATGGTTGCCCCTCCTGTAACGAGGATGGCCAGCCCAAGGGCCACCTATGGGTGAATTTGTTTAAGGTGTAAAAGCTGTCGCCAACACAAAAACCACACCCTAAGTTACATGACCCAGTGTCAAGGAACAGTCCGAAAAGACCGGACAACTCGCCAACTGCACTGGTTAACCATTACCCCGGAACACGATCCGCAAATCGATTAACATCCAGGTTCCCAATTACTGCTGGGTAGACAGAGGCAAAGGGCGGAAAGAAACTTGCTCATATACACATACATACCCACACACATACACACCTTCACATATACACCTACAAACATACACACACACCCACTCATACACACACATACATACACCCACCCACACACACACTGTGTGTGGGTGTGTATGGGTGGGTGGGTTTGTAGGTGTGGGTGTGTGTGGATGGATGGATGGATGGATGGATGGATGGATGGATGGATGGGTGAGTGAGTGTGTGTATATATATAAGGAGAAGCAAGGAAACACCATGTTTGGGCCAACCATCTTTAGGGACTGTCCCTGGCTTTTGTAGATGGTCATGGCAAAGCTCACTTTAACCGGGAACTGAAGTCGCTTGAACTCAAATGGCAGGTCAGTGGTGATGAGAGGTATCCTTGGTATAAACACGTCCTCTCCTTTAGCTTTTCCTGTCAGTATTGTAGCTTCCAGTACATGTGGCATCATGTTCTTCACCACCAGTCTTGTGCCATTGCAGAGGATTGGTGGTTCAAGATTTCTTAAGAGCATTATAGGAGTTCCAATCTTGAGAGTGAGGTGGTGAGGAGGCATTCCAGCGGGCTCCAAAGAATTAAGGAATTCTGCAGGGTACTAGACTGCTTGGTCCTGGTCCTTGGTCCTTACTGTATCAACAGACTTGAATGAGGTCTCACTGCCTGGAAGCTGTCTGAGTAGAGTCATGTTGATTTCAGCCACTGTTTCATTCTTTGGTGCCAGAATTGCGCGTTCACGCAGCCACTTGTGATCCTTGTAGTGGTGGATAATGTTTGGGTAGACCATGTTAGTGAGCTCAGTTGAGGACTTTACAACATTTCCACATCCTTGAGGAATGATTATTTGTCCTTCTGAATCAACAGGGAAAGTTCCATTCCCAATCTGTAGTAGAAGGTTTACAAACCGTCCAGCATCCTGATCTCCTTGTAGATGTACTCTCATGTTTGTGGATAGGGTGAGTGTCTGAACACTTCTCCAAAGGTATGATGCCTTGAGGCACGCATTCAGTTCATCAGCTGGAGTGCTTCGAGAAATGACAGTTAGGGTCTGGCGAAAGTCTCCAGCAATGACCATTGTAATGCCACGGTAGGACGCCACCCTCCGGGAAGCTCCACATTGTATCACTGTAGTGCATTAGGGTAGACCACATTTTTGGTTTTGCCATTAGCAGCAAGTATGTAAAGATTTTTTTAGCATTAAACTGTTATTATTTTATTGTCTAATCATCACTACATATAACACCACCCATCATCACTACATATAACATCATCCATCATCACTACATATAACACCACCCATCATCACTACATATAACACCATCCATCATCACTACATATAACACCATCCATCATCATCATCACTACAAATAACACCATCCATCATCACTACAAATAACACCATCCATCATCACTACAGATCGGTAAAGTAGTTTCCGAGATTCTCGTGCGGACAAACACACACAGACACACTTTCTTCTTCCTGGCAACAAGCTACCGATGAGGTGGGGGTGAGGAAGGGGAGAGGAGAAGGGGGGAGGATCACTATGGAAGGAGGACAGGGAAAGAGAGATATGGAGAGGGGTAATGGGGAAGAGGGGAGTAAAAGGGAGAGAAGGGAGAGAGAGGGAGTGTACATGTGGAAGGGGGAAGTGGATAGGGTGAAGAAGTGGAGGGAGAGTGGGTGAGTGTACATGTGGAAGAGGGAAGTGGATAGGGTGAAGAAGTGGAGGGAGAGAGGTGGGGGAAGTGGAGGGAGAGGGTGGGGAAGTGGAGGAGAGGGTGGGGAAGTGGAGGGAGAGGGTGGGGAAGTGGAGGGAGAGGGTGGCGTGCGTGCGGTCTGCGGTTGACGACCATCACACAGTAAAACACACCTTCAACACACCGGAACGTGTTTTGTGAGGTGCGGAGGAAGTGTGCCAATCCCTGTGTAATGACCTGTGGTGCTCCTCCTCTCACTTGGTAGGAGGAGGAGATGCGGGAAGAACTACCCCCCTCCAGGGCGCTGTCACCAAGTGTCTGTATGTGTGTGTGTCTGTATGTGTGTGTGTCTCCGTGGACCAACAGTGCAAGACATATGGGAAGGTTATGCACAAGTGACAGATGCCTTTATCACCCCCCATGAAGCCACTAAGCCAAAAATAACTCTCTCTCTCTCTCTCACTCTCTCACACACACACACACACACACACACACACACACATTCCTTCTCCGCCCGTAAGGTTTTGCTCTGCTCATACATGACAGGTATACCTGTACCTCATTAACTTATTATAGCGTCGAACATGACAGGTATGTGCGTATATCTGCCACACCTGTGCCTGTACTTCAGTAATTAATTATTGTGTCATAAATGACAGGTGTGTGCGTATATCTGACACACCTGTACCTCGTTAACTTGTATACAGCGTCTCTTACATGACAGGTGTGTGTGTGTGTGTGTCTGTGTACCTGTTAAATGCTGAGTCTATACCTGCACCTGTATCTGTACTTGCACCTGTACTCCCTTAACCAAACGACAACTTTATTATTATCTATCTCATCCTTCCCCTCCCTCAGTCTCGACCCCCCACCCCTCCTCACTCCTTCCATCCTCTTCCACTGCTCCAACCTTTTCCCCCTTTCCCTCCAACCCTTCATCCCTCTTCCGTTCTTTACCTCTACCCCTCTCCTTCCCTTTCCCCTCTCCAACACCCCCTCCCTCCAACACCCCTCCCTCCAACACCCCCACCCCATATAAGGACAGACTACCCAGGAGTACCTTCACCTGGCCGGGCAGTTCAAGGTTAATAAACAACAACAACACAAATAACCTGAAACTCAACCTCGTCTCGCTGATGAAAACCGGTTCTTGCCCCACCTGGCCACCCACCTGTCCACCCCAGCACCATCTGGCCACCCCTCGCACCACCAGGCCCTCCTCTCACCACCTGGCCACCTCCACAACCTGGCCACACACCAGCACCACCTGGCCACCACTGCAGCACCTGGCTACCACCCTGCACCTGGCCACCTGCCCCGCACCACCTGGCCACGCCAAGCTCCACCTGGCCACCCCTCGCATCACCTGACTACCATCCCGCACTACCTGGCCACCGCCCCGCACCACCTGGCCACCCCTCGCAGCACTTGGCTACCACCCCGCACCACCTGATCACCCCAAGCTCCACCTGGCCACCCCTCGCACCACCTGGCCACCGCCCCGCACCACCTGGCCACCCTCCGCACCACCTGGGTATACCACCAGGCCACAATTTGGGTAAACCATCTGGCTATCACTTGGGCATAGCACTCGGCTACCTGCTGGGTATACCACTTGGGTATACCACCTGGCTATCACTTGGGTATTATCACCTGGGTATATACCACCCGACCTGGGAACACCACTTGCTCCGGGTATTAAGTCACCATGATTTACAGCAACATCCTAGTGAGACTGAGGGAGGAAGGGAGGGAGGGAGGAAATGTCTTCTCTCTCTCTCTCTCTCTCTCTCTTTGGGCTGAGTATGAGAGAGAGAGAGAGAGAGAGAGAGAGAGAAACCATAAACATCTCACCCCTCTCGGACACAGCCACATACAGCGGTCTTCCATCTTACCTGGAAAAGAAACAACCTTGAATTAGTGAAACAGTCGGTGAAGTACACAAAAATCTACACAAGCGAGCAGCAGCCAACTATTAAGTGCCTCTATCAAAGCTGTGACCTTGACCTTTAATGTGACTTTGACTTTGTTTTGTCCTAGATAGTTGCTTTGAACAGACGTGACCTTGTCTTGACCTTGAGACATCCCAAAACACTTTACTTAACCTTCTTAATCCCACAAAACACCTAAAACGAGCCTAACCTAAACCATACAGCCAGCTACCAAAAAAAAAAAGTACCGGTACTGCTGAACGAGGAAAAAATCTCCCTCAGTAAAGTCAGTAAGGAAGGCAGACGGGACGAGACGTGATTCAACACGGCCACTTGTACCTCAACTTGACCAGTCCTCTTTCCTTCTCTCAGTATTTTGAAGAGGTCGACGTTGTGTGTTATTCAGTCTCTTTATACAACGTCTCCAGCTTAAGTATGAACGGCTACCATATTGTCTGTACCTTATCTGCCTAAGAATGTAGAATAAAATTACCTACACCTCACCTTCCATGCGCTTAGTATACACAGCACACCTCTCACTTTTTCCCCACACACCCTCTCGCCTTCTCCCCACACACCTCTCACCTTCTCCCCACACACCTCTCACCTTCTCCCCACACACCTCTCGCCTTCTCCCCACACACCTCTCGCCTTCTCCCCACACACCTCTCGCCTTCTCCCCACACACCTCTCACCTTCTCCCCACACACCTCTCACCTTCTCCCCCACACACTCTCTCACCTCCCCACACACCTCACCTTCTCCCCACCCTCACCACACACCTCCCACCCACTCACTCCTCACCCTACTCCCCCACCTCTCACCTTCTCACCTTCACACCCACACCTCTCACCACACACCTCTCACTTCTCCCCACACACCTCTCACCTTCTCCCCACTATATTGACCATGTAAAAGCAGATAAATCTTACACTTTCTTTGGATTGAACATGAACATCATACACATACATCACTTTCGCTCAAGTGAACATAGAAAAACACACAAAGTCATGTTCTTGTTAAGGGTGATAGTATAGGCAGGAAACACCTCTCTCTCTCTCTCTCTCTCTCTCTCTCTCTCATTTTCCCCCGGAGTGATCATGTGTCTGCATCTCCTCCTCTTCACCTTCCCCCACAGGCTATCATCATCCGCCGAGGTCACCTTCACCACCACCACCACCAGGCCCAGCAGCCACCACCCCAACCAACTGCCCCTGTCAACCACGATCCTTTTGTATCCACCACCACCCGTATCCACCACTATTCCCAGTTAACATCATTACCATCAACAACAATTCCTATCTACCACCAACCTTCTCAACCACTATGCACGTCAACCACTATGAACGCCAACCACAATTCCTCTCAACCACTATACCACGTCAACCACAATCCATCTCAACCACTATCCCTATCTACTACAATCCCTCTTCCTCTCAATCACAATCTACACCAACCAAAATCCCTCCTAACCACAATCCCCTCCACGTCAACCAAAATCCCTCTCAACCACTAGCCCTATCGACCACAATCCCTCTCAACACTATCCTTCTCTACTACAATCCCTCTCAACCACAATCCCTATCTACCACGATCACCCGGGATGTCTAGTGCATGCATGACGCCCACCACCTCCAACACCTAGCCCAGCCAGCTCCACCACCCACCCAGCCCCACCACCCACCCAAGCCCCACCACCCACCCAAGCCCACCTTAAAGTGCATAGCCAGGTAACAGCAGGCGTCCCTTACCACCTTCTCTCCTGCTTACATCTAATTTACGCATAATTTATAAAGCCTATAAAGTTTACATCCAATTTGCACATATTTACAGTCAAGTGAGAGCTATTTACATCCAAAGGACCCTGGTTTACATCGAATTTACACAACTGTTTACGCCCAAATTATCCTTGTTTTAATCGAGCTTACAACTTATACGCTGTATATACCTAATTTATACCGTTGTTTACACTCATTTTATAAGTTGTCTACTTATAGCTTCCATTTAGTGTACGGTACAGCTTAATGGCATACGGTATTTTACAGTTTAATACTAAATGAAGATAGTTGACTGACTGAAAACGGCAGTTTATGTGGAAAATTTTCTTCTCTAATCACTAAAGACTTACTGTACTGTACTGCCCAATTGCTAAAATGTTTTGTTAGCGACTGGAGTTGTGTACAAGCAATCTTTTACATAACCTTATAGAAAAAAGTCACAGGATGTTATGTGAGGTAATCTGGCCGGCAAGAGGTGGTCCCCGAGGTGATCCGGCCAGCAAGAGGTGGCCCCCGAGGTAATCTGGCCAGCACGAATTGGCCCTACGGCCAATCCACACCGATTTGGGATGTGCTTGTTCAGGAAATTTCGTATTAACAAACTCCAAAGTGGTGGTGATCCAATATCGATGATTTAATGAGCAGAAATGCTGCTGCTGTTGCAAGACTTGATGTTGATGTGCTGCAGTGTACACGGATGGAGAGAGAATACCGTTTGGCCATGACAAATGGTGCAAAAACGGTGTAGCTTGTTTCTTAAATATTTTATATATGACGACAATTGTAAAGATAATATATATATATATATATATATATATATATATATATATGCTGATAACCACTTCGCGCTCTCTTGTTTCCTTGTAAAAGTGTAACTGTGTTCCCAATAAACTAGCCCCGCCCTGCGTGTGGCAAATCTGAAATCTCGTAGTGACTCCCAAACACACCGTTGCAGGGCAGTCTTAGACCAACATCGCGGCCATGAATTGTATAAGCATCTTCATATCGTAACCTGAATGTGTCGTTACATCACCAGTTAGGGTAGGAAGGAAGAGGGAGATAACTAACCAAATAATTGAAGGAGTCCATATTTACGACGAAGCTGTAAACAAGTCAGTTAAAGAGAGATTTTACGGCGTCAGTTTGGGAATAGGATGGATTTACGAGACCTTGTAAACACGGGACTTCTTACTAAATAAACGTTTTTAAGAGAGAGAGAGAGAGAGGTAAACATACATTAGAACATAAGAATGGAGGAAACTTTAGCGGGCCTATTGGTTCATACTGGACAGCCCCGTTTACACCCAACCCCTATCGCTGATAAATCCGCCCAACCTATATTTGAAGCTTCCCAAAAATATATTAATGCCATGCAAATAAATCACTGTACAGTAGGTGCGCGTGACCTGTGTATGCTAATAACCAAATAGAAACAAAGAGAAAACACGAAGTTCTGTTTTCTTTTCTCCTATGTGGTTATCAGCACATTAATAAGTCATATATATTCACAAAATATATAAACTAAATCCCTCCTTCCCAGGTAACTGGTAATCATCAACAGGTATGACATAAGGACAGTAACTACCAAACTCTCTCTCCCTTGGGTCCATCCACCGCTGGTCACTCAGAAGTCTTTCAGTCGAGTCGGTCCTCTAGTAGTTCAGGCTAATGCTAAGAGTCGCTCAGATCTATCGACAGAGTGAATCATTTATTAGTCTCTTTCAGTCTTCCGCCGGCTATTCACAGTCTTTCAGTGGAAACTTCCAGTACCTCGGGTCAGGTAAGCCAGGAGCCACAGTAACAGGTTCCATTAATCAGTTGCCAGGTAGTAAGAGGAATTTAGGCTGCAACTCTTACCATCCTTAAATACCACCTGGAAACCTGTATGATGATCACTACTAACCCATGCTCAACCCATACCTGCTCATAATAAAACCCTACCCTTATTTTATATAACCCACAACTGCCTGCCTAACAACCCATGCTCAACCCATACCTACTCATAATAAACCCCTAACCTTATTTTATACAACCCACGACTGCCTGCCTAACAACCCATGCTCAACCCATACCTACTCATAATAAACCCCTAACCATATTTTATACAACCCACGACTGCCTGCCTAACAACCCATGCTCAACCCATACCTACTCATAATAAAACCCTACCCATATTTTATACAACCCACGACTGCCTGCCTAACAACCCATGCTCAACCCATACCTACTCATATTTAAACCCTAATCTCATAATTTTACACGAAACTGAAAAAAAAAGGACGCTAAAACCCAGTCTCCAATTTCCCTCCAAACACACACATACACACCGTCCATTTTTCAATTCCACTACAGTAAGTCCACCAATAGCCTGAAGGCGTAAATGTTAAGTCCAGCCCAAAAACCTACCCAATCCAATTTTCCTCTCGCTAAAGTTGAGTGATTAACTTTTTTTTTTGTCAGAGCGAATGCATCACCCCCCCCCCCCACCACGAGGTATTTAAAAATTACGTCTATAAAAAAAGACAATAAAAAAATAAACAATAGTAAATTTGGCTAAACTGTTGAATCCGGATTTAACGTTATAATACTTCAGTTGTTTTTTTTTTTACTGTATATATTTATTTTCTTTGTGCTTTTTTGTTTTCAGTCGTTTTCTTTGTCCTTCACCAAGTGTAGTGATCTTCCCTTAGTATGGTGACCTAGCCGTATATAGCGGCCTCCTCTAGTATAGCGACCCCCTAGTATAGTGCACTTCCCTGGTATGGTGACCCCCTAGTATAGTGCCCTTCCCTAGTATGGTGATCCCTAGTATAGTGCCCTTCCCTAGTATGGTGACCCCCTAGTATGGTGACCACCGAGTATAGTGCCCTCCCCTAGTATGGTGACCCCCTAGTATAGTGCCCTCGCCGCTCCACCTCAACTGTCACATGGAATCAATCAAAATGGTAATAGAGGAAGTCCACTGAACACAAGTGAATCAAGTGATGGCGGTTGACAGGTATTGGTATTACAATTGCTGTTACGTTCCTACAACTTCTATGACTGTTCCGTATATGTGTGTACCAACCCATATACAGTATGTATATCTTTGTGCGATGTAGTTATTATCATTGCTACTACAACTTGTATTATTATATTTACTATTACTATTATTACTATCTATTACTATTAACAGTATTATATAAAGCAGCCTTGTGCGTCACCAGTCCGGCTTGGTGAACGGTTGAACGCACCCTCGCCTACGGTACGTGAGCTGCTTTAAGTATTAGACTTCCTAATTTCAATCAATTAACATCTACCAGAGTCTCGACAAAATAGTTAAATTACTACGATACAGTGTATATATATATATATATATATATATATATATATATATATATATATATATATATATATATATATATATATATATATATATATATATATATATATATATATATATATATACAGGGTGTCCCATAAATTTTCATACATAGGAAAAATAAACCTTTTTATATGAAAATCCATTTTTATTTATATAATATGCTCTACATGACTACCATTCTGTTGAAAACACTCTTCAATGCGTGTCCTCCACTGCTGAAGAACACGTTCAAGCACAGCTGGAGTTATGCTTGTAATGGCGTTGGTGATACGTTGCTTGAGATGATTTATGTTTTGTATCTTTTCCTGATACACCATGGCCTTCAAATGCCCCCAAAGGTAAAAATCAAGTGGGGTAAGGTCTGGGGATCTGGGAGGCCACTCCACAGGACCACGCCGACCAATCCAATGTTAAAAACCATATGTATGGAAACTTATCGGACACCCTGTGTATATATATATATATATATATATATATATATATATATATATATATATATATATATATATATATATATATATATATATATATATATATATATATATATATGTGTGTGTGTGTGTGTGTGTGTGTGAAAAAAAGTTAGGTTAACGACCAAAGCCTAGCAACCAAAGTAATGACGTATTCCACATTACAAATAAATTAATATATAAACAATAAATACAATAATAAAGTGAAATATAACTGAAATAAACGTTCATTTTTTTCAGTTGATGAAGTGATCGCCAATATCGTTGTTTAAAATCCATTTACAAATGACGGACACTGACGGGGAATTTTATAGCTGTTAATAGATATATTGCCAACTGCAGCGAGGTGATGTTTAAATAAATATATTTTATAGATTTTTGGCTATATTGTTTCTGTGTGTGTACAGTATATAACTCCTGTATAACAACGTCAAGCTAAGTGAGTTGTCCTAGAACTATGACTCATTGTAGCATTTTAATTACACACAGCTGGTTAGGTTAAGGTCAGATTATGCCAGATTGTTTGGGTTAAGGTTAGTCTGGCTAAGATTAGGTTATGTTATCCTATAATAGTGTAGGTTATGATTAGCTAAGGTTTGATTGTGAGGTTAAAGTTACCTTTGGCTATATTAAGATTAGGTTAGGCTAGACCATTCCAGGTTAAATTAGATTAAGCTACGGTAAGGATAAGATCAGTTTAAATTGATTAGGTTAGGTTGTATCTAAGTTACGGTTAAATTAGGTCGGGATACGCTATGCTAAGATACACTCACTAAAAAAAATATATTCTGCACCCTTGGCTCTGAAACCATCCACTGCGACAGAAGCCGTGATGAGTGCTATCAGATTTCTTGGTCTGGTGTCATATTGTATAACCCCATAAAGGTGCAGAATAATCTTTCAGTGAATGTACATTTGACTCGGTTAGATTAGGTCGTATCTAGGGTATACAGGTTGAATCTGTCATGAACCTAAGAATAAATTGTGTACGGACAAAGGTTTAAGCATCCTGGTACTCGCTGACTACCACCTAACGATACACATGGCGGTTGAAGGTCAGACTGGTTAATATTTTAAGTGGGATGACGAGTGAACACAATGTGGGGGAGATTTATAGCTCGATAATGAAGAGTTCCAACATCCTCTTTTTTTTCTCTCTCTCTAGCTCTTTCTAACTCTTTACCATTCTCTCTCTCTCTCTAGCTCTTTCTAACTCTTTACCATTCTCTCTCTCTCTAGCTCTTTCTAACTCTTTACCATTCTCTCTCTCTCTCTAGCTCTTTCTAACTCTTTACCTCTCTCTCTCTCTCTCTCTCTCTCTCTCTCTCTCTCTCTCTTCCGCCTCCCTTTCTCTTTAAAAATCATTCTTTCTCTCATTCCATTTCTTTTTCTCCCTAGCTCTTTCTATCTCTCTACCAGTCTTTTTCTCTCTTTAAATCATTCTCTTTCTCTAATTCCGTTTTCTTTTATCTCTAACTCTTTCTAACTCCCTACCAAACTCTCTCCTCTTCATTCTCCCTTTCTCTATCTTCTCTCTCTCTCTCTAATATCCCTCAACATCAATGAACATGTCTGTATTAATCACCTGTTATCCACCACTTGTCATTACCTCGCTTACACTTACAAACACCGGACCCTACCATCACCATCATCTACTTTAACTACACATTTCACAACAAAAACCACACAGTCAACACCTCAGGCTACCACTACCATCACCACACACTACCACATGAACTCGTCCATAACCATACTAATCACCACCAGGAACAACCATACCACAATACCACCCATAATCCGCATTTCCACCACCAACATCCGACGAAGACCATCAACAACTAATCCACCCAAAACAGACACCCACACCACATCACAACACAGCTGCCCACACACGAAGTACTAGACGTTACTAGTAGCTTATTCCGTAGAGGGTAAGGACAGAGGGACGATTCATTTAACTTTCTTTTGTTCAATACTCTGTACCTCTTCCAGCCTCACCCCCCTCCCCCACACTTCAGTAAAACCTTTTGTACTTCGTGGAGGAAAAATAATATGTATAAAAATAACTTCAGCTGTACTCTTCAGTGGAAAATGTACTTCTTTCTCTTACAAAATACTGTGCATAAAAACTTACCTCCACAATTCTTTAATGATATTCATATGAACAAGAGCCAACACAAGCCAAATAAAATATTACTTGCACCTAATGTCATAATATTAAACAGTGTCTTGCACAGTCTTTCGTGCTAATGTGATATATAAAATTTTATGCAAAAATCAAGGAATTGTATTCTTTTATATTTTACAATGTCTTCTGAATCTATGAAGGAGCTGTCAACATACTGGCAGCCATGACCTAACCATAGCCAAATGGCGAGGGATCCTAATTAAACCTAATCTAACCTGACATAACCTAAGCCATATGGTGAGGATTCTAACTTAACCTAATCCAAATGTTGAGGGATTCTTACTTAACATGACCCAAATGGCGGGTAATTCTGATCCAACCCAACCCAATTGGGTGAACATTCAACAATTACACCCTCGCCACCCTAGCCGCTATACTGCAGACACTAACCTATTAGCCTCGTGGGGAGAGTCTGGGACAGAGATTACCCAGTAGCCCCGGGGGAAACCTCATGCCAGGGTTGGTCTTCTCACCCGCTGTCAGGTGATGTGCCTACAGCGTGTCGTGATGTAAAGCCCCCTTCTACCTGTTACGTTTACTGTGTGTGTGCCAACAATACTGCCAACATATTTTCACCAATACACGTGTTATCACCTAAACGTCAAACGTCGTGGGTTACAGCATAAAGTTTAGAAATGAACCATGAATAAAAGATTATACATTGAATATATCTTAACTTAATGTTTAATTGAATATGTGCTTGAAAACCTTAGGTATTGACGCGGAGTAATACATTATAAAAACAGAAACGATTAAATCCATCTCGGTTTGAATGTCATATGAAATATAATAACTAAAAAGCTTGAGAAAGTTTTGAAAACACATTTTACCCCAGGATAGTTAAAACTCGACGGGATAAACCAAAGAGCTGTTCCGCTATATGTGGGAGTTGAGTAAGAGGCTCAACTTACGCCAGACCTGTCGACTCAACCCGATCATGTTAAGTTAGACATTAGCCATTCGCGCGGACCTAACTTAAGACTGTAAATGTCAGCTCACTCTATATTGGGTTGCTAGAGTCCCAATATATTACGGGAGTAACAACTCTGCTGGACTCAAAATGAAGAATCTGTTAGCGTATCGCCATGATAATCGACCTCAACTACATTGACTTTATCTTCAGTCGCAGATATCCAGAGAAAATTCATGAGAGCATAGATTACGCAAAGTAGGTTCTACATTTACAGTGCGACTCCCTGACTTGCGGTTGAGGTGAACTCTGGTTGCTCGCTATATGGCAGGAACTATAATTATAACAGTTAACCGTAAGGATAACTTTATCAAGGTAAAACAAGTGTTTTTGAACCTATAATTGAATGTCGTTTTGAGGTGTGACGTTTTGAGTCGGTCGGGAAATCGAACAAAAGCAAAACAGAGGAAACCTTAAAACAAACCCCTTTAAATCAAAGTACATATTATGCAATGTGTCATTTAACGATGCAATTATGAGACCTACTCCTAACTTTTATATTTACCCATTAATATTCACACCCAAGAACCAAATAGTCAAACATACAATGAGTACCGGCAACAGCGTCATGTCCTGTGTAATACAACACCAACAAATAATTACCATGGCTGACTACATAGGCTAGGCAGCGAACATCCCCGTAATTAATCAAAGGAAACACTGAATAGAATTTCGCTATAGCAACCCACAGAACAATAATAACAATAACAACCCACGAAACTAAAGATAAATCACAAAAAAAATCCAATCACTTTAATACATATGTTAACAAAATCACATAACACAACACTAGAGCTGAAGGGATGAGGATTTGGTAACTCATCATAATAGTAATCAGGTCCTCGCAGGCAGGCAGCAGTAATAATCCACGGACACTCCACATCTCAAGTGAGGGATTAAGCTCGGCCCAACGCACACTCCTCCAATCTTAATCCTCCTCCTCCAACAACAGATATACACAGTACCTAACAAAGTATTTCAACACCATTCATGAAACCTTAACGCTGATAAGCTTATGTTAAAAACTACCATACGGGGGTAAATTAGGTTAAGCTTAGGTTAGGTTAGGTTAGGTTAGGTTAGGTTAGGTTAGGTTAGGTTAGGTTAGAAGTGTCTCATTCAAGTTAGATATTTTACATTATCACATTTAAGTTGGGATAGGTTAAGAAATTTAGGTTTGAATAAGTTATATGGGTTGGGTTGTGTAGGGATGGGTTATATTAGTTTAGTTATTTGGGATAGGTTAAGTAAATTAAGTTAGATTAGATGAATAGGTTTGTATTGGGTTAGGATAGGTTACAGTAGTATATGGGTCAGGTAAATTGGGTTGGATTAGGCTACAATATTTGGGTTTGGTTGGGTTTGGTTGGGTTTGGTTGGGTTTGGTTATGAAGTATGACCGGGGCTGTTCAACCAATACCCCCTAAAAAACTGCCAGCAAACGACATGGTTCCCCAATGACAAATGCGTCCGTACCAATGACGGTTCAAATAACGGCCTCAATAATGCAACTTGTAAACAACAATAACATCCTATTAACACAAATTACCAGTGGGAAATTTTCGTTCTCTTCGCAATAACTGTCACTACAATAATTATTCCCCACCGCTAAGATAATTACACTTAATATTTAACAACGGTGTTTATGATAAAATAAGCGATCGGGTGTGTGTAACGCAGACCGAGCGCTCTCCCAAGATTTGTAATTTGGTTAGTTGCACAGTACATATACAGTATACAACGTCTTTTCCGACGTTCTGTATACAGGCACGACATATATTTCAACATCTAACGTATTTATGAACTCGTAAAGAAACTATGAACATCAAGGCCAGCTTCAGTTTGGTTCCTTTACGTTACATTAGACTATCAAGTGTTCATTTGCAGAAAGTTCGTAGACCAAGTGCAACTCGCAATTTATTCTAGCAGAACAGTGAGAAATGTAGAGCCATTCCATAAACAAGGAGGATTGTCTGAGTCGTTTTACTTGAAATTTCTTTTCAAATGCAACGCTGGAAATTCAATACAGCGACAAGATCAATTAAGATACTATTTATTCATTAATATAAAGGTAAGTACTGTAAGGTTATATATATATATATATATATATATATATATATATATATATATATATATATATATATATATATATATATATATATATATATATATATATATATAAGATGTCTTGAATAAAGACGAAAGCTAAGATGCTCCGTTGTTTCCAATTTCCGTGTGATTTTATCAAGATTTATCTTATCCACGTTTTCATTGTGGATTTACATGAAATATATATATATATATATATATATATATATATATATATATATATATATATATATATATATATATATATATATATATGATGTGTGTTTGTGTTCATTGTTTTGCAAAAAATGTCTCCCCAAAAACTATTTCAGTTTTAACAGTTTTGTGGCAGCATCGAGCGGCCTGTAGGAGGATTGAAAAGAGTTAGTGTTTAACAATTGCCTTCACCACCGTACCTGAACCACTTCTTTCTAGTAGTCGGGGATGGTCCAGCGGCAACACACTCAGGTTGGCCGTGTTCGATTCCAACTTCTATATATAACTATAATAATTCAATAATTCTAACCTAAGAGCAGACAGATAGAGGGTGAATCATAAGAATAGTAAAGACAGCCTTGTTCTTTATTACCTCGACAACACACAGCTCAGTCACAACATGTGGACAGACTCGTGTAAGGTGAGTTACGGCCAGCCACACCTCCCTCCATAATGTAACAGTTTAACAAGTGGAGCCGGACGCGGGCAGCTGGGAGTAACAAACGTGACCGAATACAGAGAAAATATAAGTTTTTTTTCTTAAGTGCCTTTAAAAAGTGAAAGGTTTCTGGTCATTTCAAAAATAACAATATCAGGAAAAATACTGATTTAGTATGATGATCTTACGGTGTAAAGTGAGAATGTCCTTAGACCAGATAAACGGAGGAACACCCGAAAACCTAAAGGTCTCTCTGGTTTCACTTGCAAGAAACTAAATGAAAGGTCAGCGTAGTGTTCCCTTCCGTGCAGTGGTTGCTGATCGAACACAAGAGTAGAAGTGACATTTACTGTAGGTGATGTGCAGAGGCGGGTGGCGCTGGGTGAGCAGAGGGAAGATAAAGTCGGTTGGGAAGTCATGTCACGCGCATATGGACATGGAGTTCTTGTTAGCATGACATAACTATAGGTAGAGTAATACTCCATCTGGGTTTAGTCGCGTCATTAGAGCGAGGTTATACTAAGACATTTGGGTTAGGTCAAGTTACTTGGGTATGGTAAAGTCACTTGGGCTGGGGTTACGTTACTTGAGAGGGGGGGGGGGAGTTAGTATGTTACTAGGGTGAGGTTAGGTTATTAGGATATTCGGGTTGGGTTGGGTTAGGTTAGGTTAGGTTGGGTTGGGTTAGGTTAGGTTATATTCACAGAAAAATTACATCATTAGCTCAAACTGAAGCCAATTATCTGTCCAATTAGAGAAGGCACTGTCAAGGACCCGGTTCAAGATTCCTGGAAATAAAACGATGCAGCTGATGACGGGCAAATCTCTCTTGTTGCCGCAAGAAAGTCCCCAAAATACGACAATTCTGGCCAGTGATACAATAAAGTGATGATTATTTTTATTGACCGTGAATGAGGTATACCCACACAACAGGTTTGGTTGAAATCCATTTTTATTTATCCGAGTTATCGTCTTCACAACTACCAGACGTACAGACGGGAAGCACACAACTACCAGACGTATAGACGGGAAGCACACAACTACCAGACGTACAGACGGGAAGCACACAACTACCAGACGTATAGACAGGAAGCACACAACTACCAGACGTATAGACGGGAAGCACACAACTACCAGACGTATAGACGGGAAGCACACAACTACCAGACCTATAGACAGGAAGCACACAACTTCCAGACGTATAGACGGGAACACAACTACCAGACGTATAGACGGGAAGCACACAACTACCAGACCTATAGACAGGAAGCACACAACTACCAGACCTAGACAGGAAGCACACAACTACCAGACCTATAGACAGGAAGCACACAACTACCAAACGTATAGACAGGAAGCACACAACTACCAGACCTATAGACGGGAAGCACACAACTACCAGACGTATAGACGGGAAGCACACAACTACCAGACCTATAGACGGGAAGCACACAACTACCAGACGTATAGACAGGAAGCACACAACTACCAGACGTATAGACGGGAAATACAACTACCAAACGTATAGACAGGAAGCACACAACTTCCAGACGTATAGACGAGAAGCACACAACTACCAGACGTATAGACGGGAAACACGCACTCCGAATGCCCCTTCCCGCATTCCTGGGAGAGCCGGGAACAACTTGGGTGATCCGTCTATCGCTATTACAAGAGTGAGTGGATCAAGAAAATATCTAGACTAGCTGAGATAACTCCAAAAGTCACGGAAATGAGAAAGTCGTGTAGAGGGCACAGCTTGAAAGCCAACTTTGTCCCAAGCTTCTTAAATATTCAGATCATGGAAAAAGTTGTTCACGGTGACAGGGTATGGCACATCACTGAATTAAGACTTAGGCATTATAAGCTGGGTTCATAGGCCATTACATTTATGAAAACTTCTTTATAGATGGAATTTTCCCTTATATATTTTGACAAGAGTTTCATAATATACTGCTTATCATTTACCAAGGAATGTAGATATCTTGAATAGATTTACAGCAACACTAAACTCGATTAGTTCCTAGAGAAAGCTAATATTAACTGTAGTAATAATAAGGATAAGAATACAGTTATCACGCTAATGTCAGATTACATTGACTGTATGTGGATTATTAGAAAGGAAAATTACATTGTTGATGAGACTATAGCCTTTATAGGATATAGTATAGTTAATGAATGATAAAATATATTTTAAAAGAAAAATCATCCACTTACATCAGAGACAAATATATTATGATGTACTGCTTCTGTATAATTATATAGACTGTAAAACTTAAAAAAAAATTAAAATAAAAAAGACAGGATGTTGTGACCGTGATTATTGTTCTTTGTTTCTTTATCTAATACGACAAATTAGGGGACCAGCCCGTATATGATAACAAATGTTAATAAGAAGTAAGAAAGTTCCCAACTTAAACGCTCTACTTGCTGGTCTGCCACACCTCCCTGGAGTGACAGCATCACAGACTACACTGGAAATCTGCAATGGAAATCAGTCTCCCCATCACGACTTTCGCTTCCAAAATGATTATTAACTCGTGTGCGACATTTAGACGTGAAAGTTCCATTAATAAAGTGGCGCCGAGGACTTATAAAAAAATTCTAATCTCATCCGTCACATAAATCAAGATTAAAGTCAGGCTTTTATAACTTAGGCTACGATCTTCCCGCCGACCGTCACTTAAACTAGCTTCCTCGCCATCGGGAAGGGTGAAACATCTTCGAAAAAAAAAACCAGCAAAATCTGTAACAGTGATGAACGCATTAAAATACACCTCCGCGTTATTTTACATTAGGTAAATAGGGAAAGGTAAATTTCCCTCACATAACAAAATAGGTCGCATGGTCCACTAGGCTTACCTCTGGTCCTACATGCATGTTCACAGCCTTACATCATGTACTGTACCAGGAGCATTACAAAGAGTAAGTGATATGTACCAAGAGAATTACAAACAAGCCAAAATACATCAAATTCAGTACGGGCTTACTAAAATAGGTCAGCAGGTCAATCTATGTTCGACAACAACGCACTACTGGGTCGTGGTGCAGCTCAGGGGTACGTGAACAACAGCGTGGAATTATAAATATTACACAGCAACACTGCCCTCCCTCACCTGCGGCTAGCTAGGCTCCCAAAGGCAGATTATTGACTGAGAGATGATGCAGGAAGAGTTGGGGCTGTAGCCAAGGTGTGTGTGTGTGTGTGTGTGTGTGTGCGTATGTATGTGCACCTTACCTCCCCATCACCGCCACCTTCACAGACCTTGGTTAACCCAGCCACCATCCGCCAACTTGGCTCCCCCCCCCCCACTCTCACTGCCGCAACTTATTCACGGCAGTTAATCTCTTTTTTATGCTACACAGGCCATAGCATAATTATTAGCACTAAATGAACTGGGGATACTTCAGAATGGATGTATAAAGATTTATAAATTCATAGTTAAAGATGAAACTACTTATTCAAACGCAGAGGAATATTAGCTTAATACATCAACCCTGTATAAATAAAGTTAATAATGTTTAGTGTACAGTAGTTATCAAATTGGAAAATAACATTGACATGGTCAACTGGGAGTAAATCACAAAGGAAAATCAGTTCTACACTTTTACAGCTTAACTAAATCGAGATAAAATCAGCAATCCACTCATGTCATTGTCATTACAGAAATTTAAATAAAATCAGCAAATGTCTGATTTCTTATCTGGTGAAAACACGAGACCAGGAGATTGGAAACAAAACGGAATTGTAATCTCCACGAGATATAATTATATGGTGTGTAAAGTACGGGACTGTGTTGTGCGGGAACAAGTAGACTTACTGGATGTTGCAAAGCTTACTGTATGTTCGGGCATGATCGATATGTGAATGATAAGTACTGGGTGTAATCGGTATGTTGGGGGAGTGTGCGCGTGTGTGGATATGTCAAGTTGAAGGGTGTGTGGGAGGTGTAGTGTTAGGAGTGAGTGAACGGCAGGGTGCGGTGTGAAGAGTATGGAGGGACGGTGTATGGACGTGTGTTGGAGTGTGTGTGTGTGTGTGTGTGTGTGTGTGTACGTCAGGGTGTAGTGTGGGGAGAGCTACAGGCTGTGATGTGAGGAGTGCGGCAAGGTGTGTGGATGTCAAGGTGTAAAATATGGAGTGTGTGTGTGTGTGTGGACGTCAGTGTGAAGAGTGCGTGGGTCAGTGCAGTGTGGAGGATGTGGACGTCAGTGTTTGGTGTGGAGGATGCGTGGACGTCAGTGTGTGGAGGTCAATGTATGGTGTGGAGTGTGGACGTCAGTGTGGTGTGGATGGTGTGTGAACGTCAGTGTGGTGTGGATGGTGTGTGGACGTCAGTGTGGTGTGGATGGTGTGGACGTCAGTGTGGTGTGGACGTCAGTGTGGTTTAGAAGGTGTGAGGACGTCAGGGTGTGAAGTGGGGGGTGTATTGACGTCAGTGTGTGGACTGGAGGGTGCGTGGACGTCAGTGTGTGATGTAGAGGGTGCGTGGACGTCAGTGTGTGATGTAGAGAGTGCGTGGACGTCAAGGTGTGGTGCGAGGGGTGCGGGACTGGGCGCGCCCTGCCTCCCTGCCAAGGTTTACTCACCTTCGCTAGGCAGCTGAGCAAGGTGCTCCTGGGCCGCCACGTTGTGCTTTACAAGGTATTCCAGCGATGGTCCACATCCTATAGGATCCTCGGCACTGTTGCTGGTTACTGTCGCTTCCACACCCCCTTGTGCTCGGTGCCACACCCCCACTACCAGGCACAACAACACTATACCACACCCACGCAACATGATCATCATCCTGCTACAGGCACCCACCAACACCGCGTGTCACCCTCCGCTCTCCACCACCTCAGGTCCTTTTTGCAATTATTTCTCCTTCACGCCTTTGATTCACACTGATTTATATTACTAAACAGGTGGTAATGGAGAGGAATTTCTTATGTACGTAGAGGATCCGTTCAATTATCTACCCAGACTCTTAGATCCCGTTGACATCCTTCACTAAACTCTTTAGAACACAAGAGCCTGACCGAAGCTCGCGGTGCACTCTAACCCTCACCACCACAACTCGAGCTCAAGTGAAACCTACATCATTGATCGAGCTGGAGGCTGCCAAGTGCCTCTTTGTTGATCGTACTGAACCTCATTATTCTTTGATAATATTTTCGTACTATGACATTAAAATACAATGTTTTGTTAATAAATTAAGTTGTCTATTAAAATATAAATGGTTGTCACACGGCGATAGTTAATCAACATGAGAATGCATCGTGCGCCTGGCAGGTCGGGGCTCCAAGGGCATTCCATATTTTCAGCGAGACATGTCTGTGGGTCTGGCAACCTCAGCACACGCTCGCATCTACTGGCTATTTATTTAATCAATAATCATATGTTCTCACGTACAATTATTATATAAAGCGTTGGTGATGGAGTTACAGCGCTTCTATACAGATATTACCCAACTCTGGTCTTTAAGCAACACAAAAGCACGTGGAACAAAGCGCCAAAGTTTAACAAGTTAACAACGGGGATAAGTGCATCTCGTACAGTTGTTAGTCGCTAAAGGGGAAAAAAAAAGCTGTCATATGGACATGTAATTTAGTCTCGACTCTGACGTCACCAGCTCGAGCTCACTCAGGCAGCAACTGTAGTGAGAAGAAATGCATTTACTTGTGCACACCGTCAACAAGTTAGTTATTCAGGTCTCGATGTACCAGCATGGAGATGGCGGTGTTGGACAAGCTTAGTACAGTGCCTACACATTACCACGTAACTCCACACATCCAACCTTTTGAATATATGTAAACAAACAACATTAGACTATTCGTGTCCTCTCAGAGTTGTTTGTCAATAACGAAGAAGGAAGATAGGGACATCGAAGTTATGAAAGGAATAAAGAGATAAGTATTAGTGAAACGAGGATTACGAGCCAGGCAAACTATCCAACATATTTCAGGTGGTGTTAATGGCTGAGTTGGCCAGTACTTGTGTCAGTAACTTAACGCCATATGCTGTATCAATACTCTATTATTAGGAGAATATTACGGAGTCGTTAAGTCTGTCTGGTAGATGTGTCAGGCTCAAGTGTGTCCCGGGCCATGGGGGGGAGGCGAATTATTGTCACACCAGTAATTTGACCCAAAACTTGTAAGTGATAGAATAACAGAAGCGATCCACTAATTACCCTGATGATGAGACTGATACAGAGGTAACATCGAGGATAACTGTGGAGTAAATTGTGCTGCAGTTATTAAAGAAAATGTTATGGCTGGGATATAAAGTGAGGGTGAACTTGATCAGACTAATTGTTACGCACGCAATACAACCATCAGCGAATTTTGTAGCAATGAAACCTTTGGCCGACAACATATTGACATTTACAGAACACCAACACGACACCTGTGAAACTGTGTGTGTGTAAGATAGGTATGTTTAGGTAGATTCGTCAAATAAGTTCACATTGGCTCAATACATAGTGCAGGTATGCTATACAACCAATGGTAAGCAACAGTTGTTAAAATGTTATATATATCCATTACGGTCTTCATGTGGGGTTGGGGCAACTAACTAAATAATAACGAATCCACAATATAGGCAGATCACTTAGAAACTACAAAAATGATGAGCACAATGTTAGGTTAGGTTAGGTTAGGTTAGGTTACTTTATTACTGAAAAATGATGGATCTTTCCTACAATACTATCATAAATCACAATTAAAAAATGCTGTATCTTCATTAGGTATAAGAATAAATTTTCATCCATAAAAAACGAGTAATGATAATTCACCAGATTATAAGCTGAATAACAGCTCTTAAGATTAATTGACAAAACATTAAAACTAAAATATTACACGATAAAACGTTTGGGTCTAAAATGTCAGAGGTACAGTTTATATAATTCAGAAGCGATAATAGTACAGTCAGAGGTACAGTTTATATAATTCAGAAGCGATAATAGTACAGTCAGAGGTACAGTTTATATAATTCAGAAGCGATAATCAGAGGTACAGTTTATATAATTCAGAAGCGATAATAGTACAGTCAGAGGTACAGTTTATATAATTCAGAAGCGATAATAGTACAGTCAGAGGAACAGTTTATTTAATTCAGAAGCGATAATAGTACAGTCAGAGGTACAGTTTATAATTCAGAAGCGATAATAGTACAGTCAGAGGAACAGTTTATTAATTCAGAAGCGATAATAGTACAGTCAGAGGAACAGTTTATATAATTCAGAAGCGATAATAGTACAGTCAGAGGTACAGTTTATTTAATTCAGAAGCGATAATAGTACAGTCAGAGGAACAGTTTATATAATTCAAAAGCGATAATAGTACAGTCAGAGGTACAGTTTATTTAATTCAGAAGCGATAATAGTACAGTCAGAGGTACAGTTTATTTAATTCAGAAGCGATAATAGTACAGTCAGAGGTACAGTTTATTTAATTCAGAAGCGATAATAGTACAGTCAGAGGTACAGTTTATTTAATTCAAAAGCGATAATAGTACAGTCAGAGGTACAGTTTATATAATTCAGAAGCGATAATAGTACAGTCAGAGGTACAGTTTTCTGCCTTTATAATCACATCGTCCACTCTGCCATCATCATTCTCACCTCACACCTACCAGACTATCATTATACCACCAGGCTAACGTTATCCAGCCTGTACATAATTACCAAGGCAATTATTATATCTTCATTATCATTCACATAGTATAATGAACAAGGTAACGTGAAACAATAATAATATTACCATCTGCTGGGGCTCACTAGATTAAATTCGAACCACTTGGAAGAATAAGCACCCAGCTTATTTTACCTAATGATTACACATCCTAACGCTAACATAACCTGACTTAACCTAACACAACCCGACCTAGTATAATCTAACCTAACCTAACGCTAACATAACATGACTTAACCTAATACAATCCGACCTAGTGTAACCTAACCTAACCTAACCTAACCTAACCTAACCTAACCTACCCTAACCTAACCTAACCTAACCTAACCAAACATAAGCTAACCAAACCTAACGTAACCTAACCATAGACACACCTAAACTTAACATGACCAAGAGTTTAGTCTATATTGTCTTTCACAAACATCAACAAGTGTTCTATATCATTTAATTGAGGTCTTGTATGCTGGTAAACAAATTATCGTACGTATATACTGACAATAATCACACTATCTACAAAAAGAAAATATTAAATAAGCCATTAAATATATGAGAAACAAGTGAGGGTAAGTT
>NW_024736071.1:10358457-10410957 GCF_018991925.1 Homarus americanus | reverse complement strand
CAGTGGTCTGAGCCACGCACGGCACTGATGATGAGGACATCTCGGCGCTCTCTTTCTCTGACAATAATTTAGTCAATGAGATGCCAGTGTTTGGATCGTGGGTGTTGCCACGATCCCTTGAACTTGTCAGCCTGGCTAAACAAGGCATTGGTGATAGTGAGGTTGTGAGCAGCACACTTGCTTAGAAGGAGTAGGCTATTGGGATTACACATGCCTAGTCCATTTCTCCCTATGGTTCCCTGCCAAATGTTAGCATCTCTGCCAACTCTGGCATTGAAATCGCCAAGAAGCACAACCTTGTCTTCTCTGGGGATAGAGGTTTGCACTCTGTCGAGGTCGGCATAAAAGGCCTCCTTGATGTTATCCTCTGCATCCAGTGTTGGGGCATATGCACTGATGAAGAAGGCATGATGTGAGTGATTCAGTGGACTCGAAGCGTCATGAGGCGATCGTTGATCCCAATAGGCATTTCAGTTAGCCTGTGTAGGATGTGTTGGCGGATGGCAAAGCCAACTCCATAAATGCGGTTTCTCTCCGCAGCAGGCTTACCCTTCTAGAAGAAGGTGTAGCCAGATCCCTGTTCTGTGAGTTGGCCCTCATCTGGGAGCCGGGACTCACTGGTGGCTGCTATGTCGATGTTATACCTCGCCAACTCTTTTGCCACAAGGGCTGTTCTTCTTTCAGGACGCACATTTGTGCCAGTATCCAGAAGGGTTCTGACATTCCATGCAGCGACCATAAGAGGTTGCATGGTTTTTTTGGGGGGGATCTGTGGTTTTGATAGTGTTTTCGACCGCTTAAGGATGACCTTACTGGGCGCGGCTGCCCAGTCAGGTTGGTTTCTTAGGCAGGCTATTTTTCGGGCACCTTTTCTAGCCCACTCTCTGTGTGGGGTGAGCAGAGTGGCTCCTCGTTAGGGCTGCTCAGTCGCACAGACAGGACCGGATTGCACCACTGCCTAGATCCCAGTGCATAAACGACCATCTTATCTCTGACGCCCATGTGCAGAGTTGTGACTAGAGACTCCCGGCAGTCATCTCTGCCTGTCTCCGTCGCGATTCGTCCGCCGCCATAGAACTTTTGGGGGTATAAGGGGTATGATGATGATGAGTGGTATGATGAGCTGGGTAATGGCTGTGTGGGAGTTGATTTATGTGGTGAGGCCGGAGCGCAGGCTGCAACCACACATCTTGTCTGTCCCTTTTCCTGATCCAGTGGTGCAAGTGTTGCAACGACTGAGGAGAGGGAGAGTTGCAATGGACTGCCGATAACTCAGTTTGTTGGGTTTCGCCTTAGTAGCCTGTCCATCCGGCATTGCCTTTGTCCGCCGGTGTAGTGGTTGGGGTTCCATGGTGGTCACCTCTTCCGCCTACACCGCCGTTGGGTGTCTTGTTGGAGCTCTGGAAGCATGTTTGCCTGATGCGGGGCTCCACCGCAGATTTTTCGTTCAGGGTTTACTCCCGTAGCCTTATACCTGCCAAGGTTAATCCGCAAGGCAACGGGGCGGTGGTTGGTAGGCGCCAGGATGTGTCCACATGCCAGTGAGCCTGTGCGCCATCCCTATGGGGCGCACTGCTACTCCAAGATCCCCTGCTGATCTAGCCTGGGCCCACGAGGCACTCAGTTACTGTGTGTTGCCACGAGGAGGCACAGCTCGAGTCTGTGTACTGGCAGGGGAAGATTTATGCAAGTTGCTTTCCTGTTCGCCAGGAGGGCTAGCCAGCGGTGGCAGTTGAAAGCGAGAGGGAGCAAGCAGTGCTTGCACCTTAACACTAACATAATGCTACCACATTAGACGCATTTGACCACCCTGTTTAATGTGCGCGCGCACACACACACACACACACACACACACACACAGGGGAGGGACAACATTGCCTCAATTCTCTGGACTATCAACTCGTCTCAAACAGAACAGGAGAGTAAAGACGAAATCAAGAAGAATGAGGGAAGGAGGAGGAGGATTGTGCAATTGTTTCAAAAGAGGATAAATATATAACAGGGAGAATATACAATAATAAAGCATGTACAATGAATAAATGGATGACCGAGAGAGAGAGAGAGAGAGAGAGAGAGAGAAAATAAACAGATGACAAACATTCAAAATAGGAGGGGGGGTGAAATTGCGTTAACACCTCAATGAGAATAAATTAAGGGATGGGTAAAGCGAATGAAAGAGAAACCCATTAATGAGAATACAAATAGAGATATAAAAATAACACAGCTTGGAGTACAGTTTGCTTATTCTGAGTAATTCAGTCAGGTATTGATACCAAGGGTGGTATCACTTCTCACTGCCACACTGGACAGAGGTTCATACACAAAGGAATAGATCATATTCATTAACAGTATATATAGGTCAGTTTCATGTGGGTTGATGTGTTCACTGACATGCAGGACAGAGGTTCGTACACAAAGAAATACATCATATTCATAAGCAGTATATTTCGGTCAGAGTCGTGTGGATGATGTCACTGTTCACTGTCATGCAGGACAGTGGTTCATATACATTGGACGTCTTATTCTAATTGAAGACTAATCAGTGTAGGCTAGCAAATTTTGGATAAACAGCAAAAATGTCCTCAAGCACACCTGATTCAATGTAGTAATTACAAAGTTCATGATACAATAAGCCAGGTGGCCTGAAGTCTTTGACAGTGTCACATTCAATAATATATTGTCCAAGTGTATGCTGTAAAGGTTTATCAAACTTTACATGCTGAGTGTTCCGGTATGGGTACAGCGTTACTAACTTGCCAGATGTGTCTGTATCCTAGCCTAATTCTGGCCACGACTACATTACATTGTCTAGTTCTGTCCTTATGCTGGCCATACCGGTACCTCTAGTCACAAAATTTGTCATATTTACTAATGGTACAACTGCCAGGTCTCTCTGCATTTCTCAGTTCTTCTAGATCAGAGTTCATAATTCTGACTTGAATATTTCTAAGTACAGCATTGGACAGGCCAAGGTCACGGTCAACAATTTCTTTCTTACATGCCTCATTGGCGAGTCTGTCAGCACAGTCATGATACCTAATCCAACATGGAACGGAATCCACACAAATTCAATACGAGAGTTGTTTTCATTTTCAGTTATCACATTTATTTTAATATCACAAACAACTTTAGACATAGAAGCACTTTGAGAGTCACAGAATATCACCCCACTTCTATTTTCTTTAAGGTAGTCTGTGGCTAAGTAGATCCCCATTAGCTCAGTTTGTGTTGTGCTGGCCCAGTTGTTCACAGCCTTTGCCTGTTTGACACTATCATCTCCTTTTCTTTATATATTACAAATGCACAACCTGTTCTACCTGTGTTTGGCTGCACAGAACCATCAGTTATAGCATAACACTCACTTGATTTAATACATTTAATACTTTCTATGTGTCTGTTAATAGTTTCTAGTGTAATTCATCTCACTACATCGATGTTTAACATTTTCTTACTACTAACAGGAGTGTAATTAATAGGAACTAATATATCCAGCCAACGAGGAATGGCATTAATGGGTTCGTCTGGGGCGATTGGGACATTCAGTTTCAAGAGATCTGCAACACTTTTATGAAGCCACGCCCCAAAGAGAGTCTTTTGTGGAAGGTTAGCGAGATAGTCGGAACTACTTAGATAGAACAACAACTCAGTTTGAGCTGTAGTTTGGAGACCATTGTTCTTCAAAGGTTCGAAACAAAACATGGTATTAAGTAGAGCTACTCTCTCAGATAGAGAGGGCAGCCCGAGCTCTTTCTTCGTGTTTACAATTCTGGTTGATTTTGGGCATCCTAGAATGATGGGCATGGCTTCATTTCGTACTACCTCCAGGCTGTTTAGTTGTTTAAAAGGAATAGTTACAAGATGGAGAGCATGATAGTCAACTACAGATCGAATGAAGTGAAGATAGAAAGTACGAGCATAAGTGATGTTAATTCCATAGCCCTTGCCAACAAGGGTTGTGAGGGGTTTAATGCACGGCATTAGTTTGGCACGAAGGTTGCCGACAAAGTTTGCATCATTCACACAAATTCGAAGATATTTATAAGAGCTACATAGTTCCAAGGGCATGCTGTTAATGTTAAAGTCAAGAGGCAGAGGGTGAGTAGGACGAGGATTGAGGACCCTCGTCTTGTCAAGGGATATTATGAGACCACATTCCACAGTCCTCTGGGCAAATACATCCAGAAAGGCTTGGAGCCTGAGCTTGGTCTGTGTCATAAAGCCGATATCATCAGCATAGCATATTACAGCCTCGTTTGGCTGAACTGGAATGTCAGCAATAAGCTTGTGCATCAGTATATTAAAGAGCATAAGACTTAACACTCTTCCCTGAGGTGTGCCAAGCTCAAATGCTCTTATTCTGGTATTTTTGACTCCCCTAAACAGCACACTGGCACACCTATTGGACAGATAACCTTTTATCCATGTCAGGAGGTTACCTTGGGTGCCAAAATTAGGTAGTTGCTCAATTATAATGTCTCTATTAGCTACATGAAAGGCTGATTTAAGGTCAATGAAGGCTGTTTGTATCTTATCTTTCGAGTGAACAAGATATTCTGCAAATCATGTCTGTGTGCTGCGCCCGGGCATGAACCCATACAGATTAGGGGCCAGTTTGTCTTTGACTTGAAACATGAGACGGTTGAGAACAAATCTTTCAAGGACTTTACACATACAGGATGTGAGTGAAATTGGCCTGAAGTTTGGTGAGTTAGCTTTAGAGATTGTTACTATGTTTCTTCAGTCCATGTCTTAGGCAGAATACCCTGTGTGAGGCTCATTTGATACAGGTCAAGCAGTGGATGGTTAGGGACCTCATTCAACAATCTCAGGGTGTTATAGGTTATGCCATCCTCACCAGGGGAAGATGATTCACCTTTTATTAGTACTGTTGTTAGTTCGTGGTGCGTTATAGGAAACTGGTCGGTAAGGTCTGGTGAGGAACAGGCTATTTCAATATTGAAACCCCTATTAATGTGTGTGGTTTTAAGATATTGCTCTATGTCAGGAGGCAGGGAAGTGATTTGTGACACACTGGACCGTTGGTATAACAGCATGTCAGCATATTCTCCAGCATACCATCTGTGGATGTAGGCCTTGAAGTGCAGTTTAAAATCATCTAGGATGTTAATTCTGAGCTTAGAATGGGGTTCACACTTGACATCTGCAACAGTGCATTCAGTAAGTATTGCATAATGATCACTGACTAGGTGGTCTGAGATGACCTTAGACTTGACATTACTATCTACTAGGTTATACCCAATCACATTATCAAGTCTGCTTCCCATCAGATGTGTCACTTTGTCTGTGTCATATACAGTGATATTATGATTATTGATGTAATTCACAAACACCCTCCCATCAGAGTTACACTGGACAGTGTGACGAGAGTTAAAGTCACCCATACACAGTATCAATGAGAAAAAATTAAGAGATGGGTAGAACGAAAGAAAGAGAAACCCAATAATGAGAATAAAAATAGAGATAAGAAAAAAAAACCCACAGAGAAATATTATAGCGTCTTAAAAGAGAATCGGATAACAGTACGAAATAAGTATGAGAAATCAACTGGATAGATCTTTTGTGTTCGGTTATTATCTGAACGGGGATAAACTTGAGACGGAGGAAGGAAAATATTAAGAGAGAAAAGAATAAACGTAGGAGTTGTTTTAGGGGACAATAAACACAGGGAGTAACACAATATAGAATTACATGAGACGAAGATTATGGTGATGGTATTCTTCGTCTATTCCTCTTCGCATCTGGAATAGTCTGGTACAATGTCCTCTTCCTCAATCTTTATCTTCCTCCTCTCTCCTTTTACCTCATCCTTTTCCTCTCTCCCACTTCCTCCTCCTCCTCTAACTCCCTCCCTCTACCTCTTCCACCTCCTCGCTCCTCTCTCTCCTCCCCGTCTCCCTTCTCCCCTTTGTCCTCCTCTTCCCCCTCCGTCTACTACCCTGCCTCCTTCTCCTCACTGAAATAATCTGGCACAACGTCCTCCTCCTTGCCTTCCCTCTCCTCCTCGTCCTCCATCTCTTCCTCGTCCTCCCTCTTCTCCTCGTCCTCCCTCTCCTCCTCGTCCTCCCTCTCCTCCTCGTCCTCCCTCTCCTCCTCTTCTTCCCTCTCCTCCTCGTCCTCCCTCTCCTCGTCTTCCCTCCCCTCCTCGTCTTCCCTCTCCTCCTCGTCCTCCCTCTCCTCCTCGTCCTCCCTCTCCTCCTCGTCCTCCCTCTCCTCTTGTCTTCCCTCTCCCCCCTCATCCTCCCTCTCCTCATCTTCCCTCTCCTCCCTCATCTTCCCTCTCCTCCTCATCCTCCCTCTCCTCTCCTCCCCTCTTCTCCTCATCCTCCTTCTCCTCCTCGTTCTCCCTTCTCTCCTCATCCTCCCTCTCTTCCTCATCCTCCCTCTCCTCCTGTCTTCCCTCCCTCCTCATCCTCCCTCTCTCCTCATCCTCCCTCTCCTCCTCGTCTTCCCTCTCCTCCTCGTCTTCCCTCTCCTCCTCGTCTTCCCTCTCCTCCTCTTCCCTCTCCTCCTCGTCTTCCCTCTCCTCCTCGTCTTCCCTCTCCTCCTCGTCTTCCCTCTCCTCCTCTTCCTCCCTCTCCCCCTCTTCCTCCCTCTCCTCCTCGTCGTCCCTCTCTTCCTCGTTCTCCTTCTCCTCCTCGTCCGCCTCTTCCTCCTCACTGGAATAATCTAGCACACTCTCCTCCTCCTCCTCCTCCTCCCCAGGGTACTCTAGTATAACTGTAGACATACATAAAATATTCACGACAAAGACCAGGGTCCCTCCCAGCTAACTCAACACGAACCTAACATGTTGCCTTATTGACCTCCGCTACATTTGTATGGTGGTGGTAGGATTGATGGTAATGGTGGTGGTAGTGGTGGTAAAGGTGGTGTTAGTGGTGATGGTGGTGGTTGTGGTGGTTGTGGTGGTGGGGGTATATGAAGGATGAGTAGTGGCAGTTGTGGTAAGAGATGTGTGGTGGTAGATGTGGTAGTGATAGTAGTGGGTGAACGTGCCTGTGGTAATGGAGATGAAATAGCACGTGTGGTAGTTGTGGTAGAGGGTAGTTTTCGTGGTAGACTATGTGATGGGTGTCCTACGGGTTCCTACAAAAAAAATACAGCATATCAACATAGTGTCGTATGGATTCCTATAGAACTACAGGAATCCTAGATAAACGTCCCACGGCGGGCCACAGAGTGCAGGACTTGGTAGACAGGCGTCCTGCGAGGCCCTCAAGGCACTTTATTACCCCATGAAGCGTCCAGGGGGAGTAAAAGTGGACCTCCGCCGCCTCTTAAATAACCAGGAGCTGCCTGAAGGTGGCTACCACACACACACACACACACACACACACACACACACGTAACAACTCCGTGAACCAACAGCCAGCCTCTGGGGCATCATTAGCCGTGTCAGTGATGAACTAATGGCCAATATATCCTGGTATATCACCCTGGTATAGCTCCCTGGTATATCTCCCTGGTATAGCTCGCTTGTATATCACCCTGGTATAGCTCCCTGGTATATCACCCTGGTATAGCTCCCTGGTATATCACCCTGGTATAGCACCCTGATATAGAGCCCTTGTATAACGACCTGGCTTAGCACCCTGGTATAACGCCGCCACCAGAGAGTATGTCAACCATGCTGAGGAACACCCACACACGTTATGGTCATCATTATGATTATTTGTGTCCATTATTATGATGATCTCACCTTCATGTATTTATCATCATTATTATTATCGTCATAATTTTGATTGTCATCATCATTCCCACCATCATCTTCATATTCATTATCATCATTCATTTATCGTCATCACTTTCATCATCATTCGCACCATCATGATCCCTCTCATTATCGTCATCATTCTCATTATCGTTATCATCATCATTCTCACCAGAGAGAGAGGGGGGGGGGGGACACACACAACTCTTTGGTCACATCGCTCCAGTAGAGAAAAGTTTCCCTTTAAAAATATAATAATTGTACTAGCAGTAGTAGTAGTTACTCTTGTTGCTCGAAGGTTTGGAGCATTATGCCAGGTAACTGTCTTTGTATCTGTACTTGCCGGAACCAAAATTGCACAAACTGTGAATGTGTGAGACACAACCACTGTTATGTGGGATGCAGGATGGGGAACAGCTGTCGGAATCCCCTGGGCAGGGACCCGTCACAGGAGGACATAGTGAATATCTTCCGGACAACACCACTTAGCGATATCTTGAATGATAGCAGTGAGACCACTCAGTCTGAAAATGTAATGCCAATAAATGCTGCTCCAACATTAGCAGATGTCCACTAGGTGAATGACAGACAGCCATATCATTGGAACGGCATGTCGAGAGAAGATGCAGAGAAGTGGGTCATATAAACCTACTCAGAAGTTGTCAGGTGGTCTCCAATTAACCTGTTTGAACCACCAAAATGTTGGGCCACCAAAGAAATGATCCGGGAGATGACTCGCCTCATACAATATTACTCTCACGACAGCTCCCTGGCCCCAATAGCTCTCCGCATACTGGCAATAATATCTCATCTATTCTGCCAGAGAACACACACAAGGAGTAAGTGTAAGGAAAATGTAGCTGCAATGAAGAGAAGACTGACAATGTGGCAGAACGGGGCTCTTGATGATCTCCTAAGTGAGGCAAGAACACTGCACCAGAGACTGAAATGTACAGGAAACGGAAAGCATGCCACTGAGGATGATGGTGAAAAGATGCATGTGGGAAAATTGTCCTCGGCGGTAAGTTGTCTCACAGAGGAAACTTCCGGTGGTGTGCTGCCAATAAACAGAGACCTTACAGCAACTGAAGAAAAAACATCCCCCAACAAGTGCAGAGGAAGGCATCAGGTTCCAGGGTAACTATGTCCCTCCAAACGGCGTCATGTTCGAGAAAATAGCAGGAGGGATAGTGTGGAAAAAAGCACTGAAGAAACAGGGAGGGACAGGCCCTGCAGGCCTAGATGCAGACGGGTGGAGAATCATTCTCAGCAATAACAAGTTTGGCGAAGCAGCAAGTGATCTCTGCAATGCCACCGCCACGCTTGCAAAAAAGCAAGCAACTGCATGCTGCCATCACCAACAAATTCTGACGGCCTGCCGCCTCATCCCCCCTGAATAAAAACCCAGGATGTAGGCCTATAAGAGCGGGGGAAGTGCTGAGACGGATCATTTTGGAAAATGCATAAAGGAGGAACTCATTGACGATGTAAAAGCAGCTGCATGCGCACATGCAAGTGTGTGCTGGCCACCAGGCTATGGGTGAAGCTGCCATTCAGGCCACGAGAAAGATATTTGAGCAGCATGATTGTAGGCAATACTCCTGGTTATTTCTGGTTGACGCTTCCAACGCACTCAACATAAATCAACCGCAGGGATACACTGCACAACATCAAGATCAAGTATCCAAGCTTTGTAATGTATGTTGAAAACACCTATAGGAACCCGACAGACCTCTACATAATAAACTTCAAGGCCCAGAGAGGAGATACCTCCATACAGTCAACTGAGGGAACTATGCAGGGGGATCCATTTGCCATGGCAATGTACACAATAGGTCTATCCGTGCTCCAACACAAATAACTCTGAAACAACCGAGGATAAGCAAGTGGCATATGCTGACGACTTTACAGGAGAAGGAAAAGTGGAGGACATCAAAAAGTGGTGGGACCTGGTAACATCACGAGGTCCACAAATAGGGTACCATCCAAATGCCAGCAAGTCCTTCCTCATTGTGAAACCAGAACACTATGAGCGGGCAATAGAGGTGTTCGGCGGAAGTGATGGTAAAATAACAAAGAATGGCACGACCGATTTCAAGACCGAGTATGTAACGGGAAAGGTAAATGGGTGGGTGAAAGAAACTCAAGCTCTGTCGGAGATTGCTAAAAGTGAGCCACATGCAGCGTTTGCGGCATTCACCCATGGAGTCAAGCATCACTGGAATTACCTGATGTGCACTATCCCTGATACCGGACCCCTCCTCCACCCTCTGGAAAAAGCCATCAGGGTCGCCTTTATCCCAACAATAATGACAAGATAATATTTAACTCCAGCAGAAAGGTCACTCTGACATTACCACCGAGACTGGAAGGAATTGGATTGACCACTCCAGAGGAGTTTGCTGCCACTGAACATGAGAACTCTGTCAAGCTCACGGCAGTCCTCACGAGCACATATTAGCTCAGAACGAAGCAAGTCAGGAGGATACCAACGAATTAAACAAGATTCGTCGGTCCATTACGACAGAACGGCAACACACCCAAAGTGGTAAACATCAACAACTGATGCTTCAATTGTCAGAGAACGTGAAAAAAGTAGCTATAGCTCAGGAGGTGGGCGCCTCGAACTGGCTAACAGCGTTATCGATAATGGCAAAAGGCTTCAACCTTAATAAACAAGAATTCACAGACGCAATTGCTCTACGGTATGGTTGGCCAATAGAAGGTTTGCCCTCCCAATGCGTGTGTGGCTCATCCTACGACATCGATCATGCAATGGTGTGTAAGAAAGGGGGCTTCGTATGCATGAGGCATGACGAAGTAAAGGATCTCACAACAAATATGTAGAAGGAAATATGCCATGACGTCACTGTGGAACCGACCCTCCTTCCACTGGACGGTGAGAATCTCCATCACAGGACTTCAAACACATCCAATGAAGCCCGTGTGGACGACAGCGCTCGAGGATTCTGGACGCGGGGACAGCGAACCTGCTTTGGCAAGAATTTTCGTCCCCATGGCCGCATACACCGTAACCTAACTCTCGATGCTGCGCACAGGAGGAACAAAATACTGGGCGTATCTGAGAGAATTTAGAATGTTGATCAAGGCAGCTTCACTCCTCTGGTGTTCACAACCTCTGGCGGGATGGGACCAAGTGCAAGATGTTTCTATGCAAAACTGGCCGAGGTGTTATCCGAACGGAAGCAGCAGCCCAGAGGTTACGTTGCAGCCTGGTTGAGATGTCGACTGTCTTTCTCTCTGCTTAGGTCTGCATTGCTTTGCCTCAGGGGAACGAGATCTTCGGCCCCAAAGCCGAAAACGGTCGCAGATATTGACTACGAGGCAAAAGTCACTGAATGCCGCTTAGATCTGTGGCTTAGCTAACTCAACACAGCTAGGGTAACTACTTTTGTATTAGGATGTTTAATTTTAAGGTAATAAAATGGCGGCGAAGGTGTGGCTATTGGGGGAGGCTGGAGGCCAGGTTAAAACAAATAGTAGTAATAATAATAATAATAATAATAATAATAATAATAATAATAATAATAATAATAATAATAATAAAATAATAATAATAATTAAAATAATACTAATAAAAATAATACTAATAAAAATAATAATAATAAAAATAATAATAATAATAATAATAATAATAATAATAATAATAATAATAATAATAATAATAATAGATGCGACAAAGTACAATAACTAATAATGTTCACTACCTAAGAATAATCAAGCAGAAGCATCATTAATTTAACCAGAGTCAGATTATACATTCGTGCATCATTAAAGATATTAACTTCAAAGGTAAGAATTTATAGTAGGGGTTCAAAACATACTTAATACATTTTTGGAACGTGTGTGTGTGTGTGTGTGTGTGTGTATGTGTGTGTAAATAACTGTAATGTTAAATGTGAATATCCAAACTTTAATATATAAAGGCTATCTGGTACTGACACACACACACACACACACACACACACACACACACACTACATCCTTGACCACCAAAGGGTCAAGACCTATCGGGTCCCGCTGCGGCAGCTGCCCCCGGCCAATGCTCAGCCCATTCCCCCAATTCCCTCTCCTCGACCCATCCTCACCACCGGGATATCAACATAATCCCGTCAAAAGTGACAATTTCATTTCGAAAAGAAGTGGGATCAGTGTTGAACAGTGATGAACAGTGTTTAAGCCAGAGAATTCAGCACTACACAGTATCAGTAAGAGTCGTGACCCACCACTGAGATAAGCACCCCTGGGAACTGACCACCATCTTCTGACCAGGCGGTGTTAATCAGTCCACCCTGGGAATAACAGTTGGTCGGCTTTACACCTGACTATGAGATAACACAACACCACCCAGCAGGGCGAGGTACTGTGACACCACCCCACACCACCCGGTGTCCCCATGACCACGTGACGTCCTTCATATCAACACCCGAGGATGAGTCACTACAGCACGTGAACACCACACCACCCGGTGTCTCCGTGACCATGTCAGGTCCTTCATATCAACACCTGAGGACGAGTCACTACACCACGTGGCCTACGTAACCTCACACAGTATGGCAAGAAACCAGCCCCGGCCATCAACTGTGAACTATAATTTGTATGTTTAATTCATGCTCCTTCTCCTTTCAGTAATGAAAACTTTTGTTAAACGACCCACCCACCCCATGTCTTTGTATGTAATAAGAAATTTTTGTCTCATGTATATTTTCAGCCTTCGGGCTGCTGAACTTTTTTCAATAAACCGTTAATTATTATTATTATCACACACACACACACACACACACACACACACACACACACACACACACACACACACACATAGAACCCCTAAAATTAAAAAAAAAATGGTGTTTCTATATTTAAATTGAATTCCCTGACAATACTATTGTACACCAAGGACAAGAAAAAATATATAATTAACCAAAGTGTCCTTACAAATTACCTCTGTAAGCCGGGAGAAATATTGTACATTTTTTAAATTAACATGTAGAATTATAGATTGACCCATATAGTTCTAAAAAAAATTTTAGTGTACGTTGGGAAAATTTTCTTAAAAAAAAAATCACAATTTCATTTCCCATGTAGGCGGAGACCATGCAAATGACCTTATCCCAGCGACAGTAATTACTTAATGAGGTCAATTTACATGTCATGGTATCATTCTCCGGCTGTTTCTTTACTGTTGTTGTGTGCATGCTAGCGACACACCCACCACTACCATCATCCCTTCCACCCACCATCATAACCTTCCCTTCCCACCACCATTGCCTTCCCTCAATCTCTATACCATTTTTCTATGTAATAACTTCATGTTCTTCTTTGTTGTGGTCTGCTCGAATAAGGAAGTATATAACAGTACTGACCGTAAATACTTAAGCTTGGAAAAAAGTACCGTAGTATCGCAGTAGAATGAAACACCAACCAACTATTTCTTGACCAAAAATTCGACTTTTCTTTTCACTCTCTCACTCAAG
The DNA here is from genome assembly GCF_018991925.1 of Homarus americanus. Classification (NCBI taxonomy): domain Eukaryota; kingdom Metazoa; phylum Arthropoda; class Malacostraca; order Decapoda; family Nephropidae; genus Homarus; species Homarus americanus. The sequence goes on along the minus strand of NW_024736071.1, from coordinate 10,397,730 downwards.
CTGCCAACTGTTCCTACCTCTAGTTTGTTTACCCACATGTGATTCTTCTCTCCTGGTTTATACAACACATTTTTTTTTGGTTGACTGTACAGTAATATAAGGCACGAAGTAATTATTAAAACAAATAACGGAATCAGCAATGTTGATGTTTATTCTCGCAGTCTTTGTTTGATGGTCGCTAGGATTATCGCATATAACCATTAAAATAATTGTTTTATTGCAGAAACAAATGTGGTGTATAATAAAGTAAAAAGAGAAACAACTTTGAATTTAATTAGAAACACTTTATAAATTATATTCTAACCTAACCTAATTTAACCTAACCTTACTAAACCAACCCAAACTAAACCTACCTAACCTAACCTAACCTAACCTAACCTAACCTAACCTAACCTAATTTAACCTAACCTTACTAAACCAACCCAAACTAAACCTACCTAACCTAACCTAACCAAACCTTTACCTCGGGATATTTTTCACATCACCTAAGTTAGATTAGATTGGATAATGTCATCATATATAAATAATTTAATACCGCAGTCTCAACAACATATCAACAACCCACATAAACCAGCTGGAGTCACACCATAACTGTAAGAGAACCCCCCCCTCCCCCCACTTATATACTGTTCATCGTGGGGAACTTTAAACACTATATTGTACCTAATTTCATATATTTTTTCTAATACCTCCATCTCTGTCTGCAGCGGGAAACAATATTCAGTAATTCAGCTCAACAAAACTGGGAATACACAGTAAATAACTGCAGTTAGACAAGGCTAATCTTCATAATTATACCCCAAAATCTGCCTTGCAACACTGAACTAATCACAAACACTGCTAGGCAATTTTCACCTTTGTTACACCCGGGTGGAGTTTTCTGTCGCGAAATGTTATACGATACCGTTTTTTCCGTCCCCAGAGTACCGATAGCTTTAGTAAATAGCTAAACCAATTACCAGTTATCACCTGTAGAGCGAAATTATGCCGCTGGTTTGATGTGTAACTAAATGGATAGTTGACTAGTTAGCAGCGAAAATAGACCTCGTGACTGCTAACTGTCCAGAAACTGTTTGGATGTTAATTTCATTTTAGTTGTTCAGAAACAACAGAACAGGTACAAATACAAACACGAGTACAGGTGCAAGAACAGATACAGGGACAGGTGCTAGTAAAGACTTATCCAAGAACTTGTACGGGTACAGGTGCAATTACAAGTACCAGCACAGCTACAAATACATGCACCGGTACAGGTAAATGTACAGAAGAAAGTAAAAGCACAAAGTACAGGTACGGATACAGTTATGTACAAATGGACAGAACATACAGCCCAGGCAGAGGTACAAATACAAGTATAGGTACAGAAACAAGTAAACAAGTACAGGCACGGGTACAAACACAAGTACAGGAGCACATACTAGAACAGATAAAGGTACAAGTACAGTTATAGAAACAACTACAGGGAAAGATGCATAAATTATATAAGTACAGGCAGAAGTACAAGAACAAGTACAGGTGCACCTATAAGCAAAAACAGAGGAAAAGAAACAAATACAGGTAAGGGTACAGAAACAAATAGTGGTACAAGTGCACATACAAGTACTGTACAAGCAGAAGTATAGTTACAGAAAAAGGTACAGGTACAGTCTCACCCTAAAGTTCGTTAACTCTCCCAACCAGCTATTGCTATACTGCCTGCTTCAGATGTATGAATTTGAGTCTGTTACTTCGAACCTTTAGATTCATTCGTATCGATTTCATGTTCTGGTTGGTAGTGAGACAGTTTCAAACATCTGAAGCAGGCAGTGTAGCAATAGCTGGCTGGGAGAGTTACCGAACTTTTGGGCGAGACTGTACAGGTGCACGTACACGTACAGGCAGAGGTGTAAACTCATAAACAGGTATTTCACAAGGATTACAGACTATCAGTACCTGTGATTCTCCCCCCTAAGTAACACTCTGTAGCTCACGGTCCCTACGTTCATATTTTTACCTTTAATGCGAGGTGTGTGAACGTATCTAAATGGTTTATTTAAGCTTCGACACAAAGATGGATTCTCAAAGATTCTTACGTTAATAGCCCCCACCCCCCCGCTAACTGGAGATGTGATGATGCTTCTACCGAGCAACATATCCTTACAGAACCAAGAAGGTGAATGTAAGACCCATTGCGTCTTCAGTATACAAGTTTTTCAAAGATCCGTACGATAATATTTTCCGAGTACAGTAAGAGGGGATGGTCGAACATATCTAATTATGGAAAAGTTACAACGCAATTTCAACTTCATTTTAGCTGTTAACTTGGTGTCGTATCATAAGTCGGCTGGGAAGATAAGGCCCCCAACCTCTTGTGTACGATGCCATCCTCTGAGTACAGAATTTTAACCCTTTGAGTACGGAGCTATCCCACGAGTACAACAATTTAACCTCTAGTGTACGATGCTAACCCCCTGAGTACAATATTTTAACCCTTTAAGTGGTGAAGTCATCGTGCTTGAGTGGTTAAGTTATCGTGTTCAAATGTTCAAGTCATCGTTCTCTAGGGGATTAAATCATCGTACGTAAGGGGTTACGTCACCGTGCTCAAAAGGCTGAACCGCAGACACAGAGAGGCCAGACATAGTAGGTCAACGTCATGTCTCAGAGGCCACTACCCGACTCTCCGACTCCGCTCCTAATAATTAGATTTTCATGTATTCTCTGTGGCCTCGTGGGGAACAATAATATAAATTAATTAGCTCGGTTTTACTATACGAGCTGTGACGGAGGGGGTGGGAGGGAAAAAGGTAGGAGGGAAAAAGGTAGGAGGGAAGAGGGTAAGAGGCAGGAGGGAGGGAGGGAGGGAAGGAGGCAAGAGGGAAGGAGGCAAGAGGGAGGGAGGGAAGGGGGCAGGAGGAATGAAGGATGGAGGAATGGAAGGATGGAGGGAAGAGGAGGAAGGAAAGAGAACGGAAGGAGGGAAGTTAGGGGCTGGTCATACTTTCATTACTACAAAACAAATTCCTGCTAGATGTTATCAATTTTCATTTCGTTTTGAGTTTAATGATGAAAAGAGCAATACAGGTACAGATGCAAATACAAGTTTAGGTACAGATATAAGCACAGGTACATATACAAGGATAGGTACAGGTAGAGATATTAGCACAGGTACATAAACAAGTATAGATCAAGTATAGGTACAAATAGAGAACAGATATAAGTATAAGTACAGATGCAGGTATAGGTACAAGTACAGGTGTAGGAAAAATTATAGGTAGAGGAATAGATTCAAGAACAGGTACAGATATAGGTACAAGTGCAGGTACAGGTATAGATGAAAGTATAGGTATAGGTACAAGTGCAGGTACATGTATAGATGAAAGTATAGGTATAGGCAAGTGCAGGTACATGTATAGATGAAAGTATAGGTATAGGTACAAGTGCAGGTACAGGTATAGATGAAAGTATAGGTAAAGGGTACAAGTGCAGGTACATGTATAGATGAAAGTACAGGTATAGGGAACAAGTGCAGGTACATGTATAGATGAAAGTATAGGTATAGGTACAAGTGCAGGTACATGTATAGATGAAAGTACAGGTATAGGAACAAGTGCAGGTACATGTATAGATGAGTACAGGTATAGGAACAAGTGCAGGTACATGTATAGATGGAAAGTATAGGTAAAGGCATGTGCAGGTACATGTATAGATGAAAGTACAGCTATAGGAACAAGTGCAGGTACATGTATAGATGAAAGTACAGGTATAGAACAAGTGCAGGTACATGTATAGATGAAAGTACAGGTATAGGAACAAGTGCAGGTACATGTATAGATGAAAGTATAGGTATAGGTACAAGTGCAGGTATGTATAGATGAAAGTATAGGTATAGGAACAAGTGCAGGTACATGTATAGATGAAAGTATAGGTATAGCTACAAGTGCAGCATGTATAGATGAAAGTACAGGTATAGGAACAAGTGTACATGTATAGATGAAAGTAGGTATAGCTAAGTGCAGGTACATGTATAGATGAAAGTACAGGTATAGGAACAAGTAGGTACATGTATAGATGAAAGTATAGGTATAGGTAGTACATGTATAGATGAAAGTATAGGTATAGGTGTACAAGTGCAGGTACATGTATAGATGAAAGTATAGGTATAGGTACAAGTGCAGGTACAGGTATAGATGAGTATAGGTATAGGTACAAGTGCAGGTACATGTATAGATGAAAGTATAGTATAGCTACAAGTGTACATGTATAGATGAAAGTATAGGTATAGTACAAGTGCAGGTACATGTATAGATGAAAGTATAGGTGGTACAAGTGCAGGTACAGGTATAGATGAGTATAGGTATAGGTACAAGTGCAGGTACATGTATAGATGAAAGTATAGGTATAGGTACATGCAGGTACAGGTATAGATGAAAGTATAGGTATAGGTACAAGTGCAGGTACAGGTATAGATGAAAGTATAGGTATAGCTACAAGTGCAGGTACATGTATAGATGAAAGTATAGGTATAGGTACAAGTGCAGGTACATGTATAGATGAAAGTATATATAGGTACAAGTGCAGGTACATGTGTATAGAGTGAAAGTATAGGTATGTATGTGCAGGTACATGTATAGATGAGTATAGGTATAGGTACAAGTGCAGGTACATGTATAGATGAAAGTATAGGTAAAGGTACAAGTGCAGGTACAGGTATAGATGAGTACAGCTATAGCTAAGTGCAGGTACATGTATAGATGAAAGTGAGGTATAGGTACAAGTACATGTATAGATGAAAGTATAGGTATAGTACAAGGCAGTACATGTATAGATGAGTATAGGTATAGGTACAAGTGCAGGTACATGTAAGATGAGTATAGGTATAGGTACAAGGTACAGGTATATGAAAGTACAGCTATAGCTACAAGTGCAGGTACATGTATAGATGAAAGTATAGGTATAGGTACAAGTGCAGGTACAGGTATAGATGAAAGTATAGGTGTACAAGTGCAGGTACATGTATAGATGAAAGTATAGGTAAAGGTACAAGTGCAGGTACAGGTATAAATGCAAACATTGGCACAGGTATAGGAACAGGATAGGTACAGGTTTAGATGCACAGTATAGGTATAGATATGCAGTAGTACAGATATAGGTACTGTACGCGATAGGTTTAGATGCAAGCAGGTATAGGTATAGATATAAGTACAGGTACAGATATAGGTACTGTACATAGTATAGGGGTAGATGCAAGTACAGGTACAGGTACTGTACAAGCACAGGGATAGATGCAAGTATAGGCACAGGTATAGAACAGGATAGGTACAGGTTTAGATGCAAGTACAGGTATAGTATAGATATAAGTACAGGTACAGAAATAGGTACTGTACAAGTACACATATAGATGCAAGTACAGATACTGTACAAGTACAGGGATAGATGCAAGGATAGGTACAGGCATAGGTACAGATACAGGTATACCAGGATGAGATGTCGACTGTCCTTCTCTCTCCTTTGGTCGGCTTTGCTCTGCCTCAGGGGAACGAGATATCGGTCCTAAAGCCGACAACAGTTGCAGAATATTGACTATGAGGCAACAGTCACTGAATGCCACATAGATCGCGCTCAAACAACTCAACACAGCTAGGATAGCTACTTATGTATTAGGATATTTAATTTTAAGGTAATAAAATGGTGGGAAGGTGTGGCTATTGGGGGAGGATGGAGGTATAGGTACAGGTATAGGTACAAGTACGGTTATAGATGGAGGTTCAGGTATAGGTACAAGGTGTAGATACAAGTATAGGTATAGATACAAGCACAGGTACAAGATATGTACAATTAAAGATTCAAGTATAGGTACAGGTTTACATAGAAGTAGAGGTATAGGTAAGGTAAAAGGTATATAAATTTGTTATTTATATTTTTATGATTAGCCTACCCAAGCACAGGTCACTGACCCACATCGGGGCCTGGGGGTTAGAAATAATAATAATAATAATAATAATAATATTCATAGTAAATAAAATTTATAATAAATAAATAAATTACAATAAAATAATAAAATAATAATAGTAATAATAATAATAATAGTATTAATAATAATAATAATAATAATAAATAATAATAATACACACACACATAATAATAATAATAATAAAGATATACAACAATTAAAAAATATCAAGTGGAAACAATATATGTACTGTATGTTAAGTTGTCAATTTTAAGAGAAACAATTGAGACCCTGCAATTGTGTGTAAATGAGGCAGAAAGTCAGATTAGCAACCTGGGACTTCCACAATTGTGATGCCACAGGCAGGGTTTACCATTAGACAACACATTATATGCTTCCAATATCTTCCCAGGCGGTAGTACCTCCTGTTTGGTAGCTGCCACGTACCTATATGGGAAGTGCAGGAAAAGTACAAGTACAGGTACAAGTATAGGTACAAGTACAGTTAAAGATGCAAGCAGGTATAAGTACAGGTACTAACCTGCACAAGTCGTGTCCACTACCCATCCACAGTGAGGATTCTAATAGCCTTGAGTCTGAAGTTTTGAACCGGCTGGGAGAAATGCTGTGGTCGGCCAACTGATGTCACCCACTGTAGTGTGTGGGGGGGGGGGCGGATTAGAGGAGGTGGGGGTTAGTCTAGTAACAGCCTGTGTGTAGGTGGAGCAAAACATCGTGAATTCCGCAATCACTGATAACAATATGAATGTCATGAAGATAGTTAATATTATTAAGCTTGGTGAGAGATGTGTAATGGGTAAATAAAAGCATTACAACGACCATACCTCTGCTGTTCATGGCTACGACGGTGCGAATGAATGGCACACCAGTAATTAATTCTCCGTGACTACCAGTAATGGTAGTCACGGAGAATACACAAGTTGTTACCAGAGTTGGCGCCACCCACACCAGGGGAAGGAGGTGATGTCGAACACTGAAGCATGCCGAGGTCTCATTCCTACCATCGTCGTCACCAACAGGTAAGTCACATTAATTTGTCAGCATAGCCCATGTCGTCCTTATACTATTGCAGGGTGTCCCATGAGTGACAGCAGATATTTGTAGAGGTAAAAGAATATGTGATATTGGGTTGAAAATCTTCTATACATAAAAGCATTTTTCGGTTTACTTCAGGCGTGAGGTGGGTTGTAAAAATTACGCAGGGCAAAAATTTTGCCATGTTATATATTATTTTTCTTACCAATTGCAGCCATACTGTGTGCTGTTGTAATCCTTATTGCAGTATATTTGTTATATTTCAGTATATTTGTGTAATATTTCAGTATATTTGATATATTTCGGTATATTTGTGTTATATTGCAGTATATTGGTTATATTTCAGCATATTTGTGTTATATATCAGCATATTTGTGTTATATTTCGGAATATTTGTGTTATATTGCAGTGTATGTGATATACTTCAGTATATTTGTTATATTTGAGTATATTTGCATTATATTTCAGTATAATTGTGTCATATTGCAGTATATTTGTTATATTTTAGTATATTTGTGTTATATTACAGAATATTTGTTATATTTCAGTATATTTGTTATATTTCAGTATATTTGTGTTATATTTTAGTATATTTGTGTTATATTTCGGTATATTTGTATTATATTGCAGAATATTTGTGTTATATTGCAGAATATTTGTTATATTTCAGTATATATATGTGTTATATTGCAGTATATTTATTATATTTCAGTATATTTGTGTTATATTTCAGTATATTTTGTATTATATTTCAGTATATTTGTGTTATATTTCAGCATTTGTGTTATATTGCAGTATATTCGTTATATTTCAGTATATATATGTGTTATATTGCAGTATATTTATTATATTTCAGTATATTTTGTATTATATTTCAGTATATTTGTGTTATATTGCAGTATATTCGTTATATTTCAGTATATTTGTATTATATTGCAGTATATTTATTATACATCAGTAAAATTAACTAATTTCATTATTATAAATTAATTTTATTGGAATCAGTTAATTTTACCGCCACACCACCCCGTTAAGTACCGTTAAGTACTGTACTGCTGTGTCCCCCAAGACTCATTTAGTTTATAACTCGGGTTGAAACACAACGACCCTCTTCAAGGGAAGATGTTGTTTAATAATACGGGCGTTAGCCCTTCGGCAACTGTTTTCACCAAATTTCACGACACGACTTTAGTCTTTCATTGTACATTGGTAGCACATGACGTGGTGCTGACAAACAACGCTCGACCCATTAAGCAGGAACCCTACCGAGTTAACCCAAGAAAACGTATGTATCTTCAAAAGGAGGTGGAGTTCCTGTTGCAGAGTGGCGTAGTGGAACCTAGTAAGAGTGAGTGGACCTCCCCATGTATACTGGTACTGAAACCTGATGGTAGTCTTCGGTTGTGTACTGACTATTGCAAGGTAAATGACATTCCTAAAGATGATGATGTAATAGACAATGTTGGAAGTGCAAAACATGTAACCAAGTTGGATTAATTTTGTTAAAAGGCTACTATCAAATTCCTCTTAGTGAGAGAGCTAAATAAATTTCGGCCTTCGTAACTCCTAATGGGTTACATCAATATAATGTTACACCATTTGGTATGAAAAATGCCCCTGCCACCTTTCAGTGCTTCATGAACATTGTCACTACAGGGTGGGAAGGAATTGATGTATATCTGGATGATTTATCGGTATATAGTAACACTTGGGACCAACACCTTTCTAGACTGCGAACACTTTTCTGTAGGTTGGTCGAGACAAGGCTGACAGTAAATCTGGTGAAAAACGAGTTTGGCCATGCAAAGATCACTTACTTGGGACATGTGATTGGACAGGGACAGGTTTCCCAGATAGCTACGAAGGTGGATGGAATCCAAAAATATTCCCGTCCCAACTAATCGGAAGTCTGTCATGAGGTTTCTTGGTAGGGCAGGTGTTAACAGACGATTTTGTCCTAATTTTTCAGAAGTTGCTGCTACCCTGACAGACCTGGTTAGTCCTAAAAAGCCCTTCCACTGGTCACCGGAGTGCTAGGCTGCCTTCAACCTCATCCGTAGTCTCCTGTCCTCTACTCCAGTACTACAAGCTACTGACTTCAGTAAACCTTTCAACATCCAAGTGGAAGCTAGTGATGTGGGAGCAGAAGTTGTTCTTCTACAGTTAGGAAAGGACACGGTATTACACCCAGTGTGCCACATGTCTACAAAGTTCAAGCAACACCAAAACAATTACAGCACCATGGAAAAAGAAGCACTTGCATTAATCCTAGCACTTTGAAAATTCAGTGTCTACACAACTTGCTCAAACCAAACAGTGACAGTATTTACTGACCACAACCCACTTCAGTTTGGGAATAAAATGAAAAACAAAAACCAAAGATTAATGAGATGGGCCTTAACACTTCAGCCATACAGTTTAGTAATGGACGAGTTGAAGGTTCTGGGTAAACACAAGAAATACACTCTGGCACGTTCGTAGAGTGATACGGTATATATAATTTTTAGTAAAAGTTTAAAGTCCTGCTATATTAGTCGAGATAACTTTATTTCTCTAGAAACAGGGCAGCCATTTGCAATGACGTCACTACCTTCAAACTCATCGCTGCAGTCGTAGGTACTAGAAAAGATGGCCTCTTCAGACCCCAAATGCCACGTTCAGGTAAGTTTTAAGGGTGTTTTTTTATGATCTAAGTCATGGACATTTCGTAAGTGAAGAAATGTGCCGTGAAGAGCAGCTTCAAACATAAGTTGGTTGGATGTATGAGCGATAGGGGTTGCGTGTAAATGGGACTGCCCAGTATGGGCCAATAGGCCCGCTGCAGTTTCCTCCATTCTTATGTTCTTTTGGACATAAAAAACTCTCATGCTCACACCAGTTTAGCTGTCATGTACTCTTACCTGGTAGACTTTCTCTTTTTTTTCAGTGCATTTACAGAGTATATCAGTACTAGATGGAGATACGAGTAAATTTAGAAGTAATGACATTGTCTGGACTTTGTTTTGAGAATGCCTGGTGCTAGTTAACATGACAACATAGTGCTGTTATTGTTTTGATGATTCACTAATGAATCACTGGTTTTCTGATTCTATACCGGACTGTTAAAAACAGAACTATTTTTGTTCACATCAAGTTTGTATTACAATAAATATGTGGTGCTCACTTCCTGATTGTTTTGATTGCTAATTAATCCCTTTATTAAGATGTTTTTTATCTATTTTATTCTGGTTATCGCCAGATCTTAAATAACGATGAATAGTTTATTGTTATATACGTGCTACATTTGGATTGTTAAATAAATATCCTGACAATGATACAGCCGAAAATAGATCCACTAATCACAATCACCAATACATACAGCCTCACTTTACCAAATATTGCCATGTAAAATTGTGAGTACGAGACCCAGGGTGGGGGTCAATACATTTTTGGCTGACTGCACAAGTACAGGTATAAGTACAGGTACAAGTATAAGTACAGGTATGGATACAATTATAGGTACAGGTATTGATGTAAGTGTAGATACAGGTATAGGTACAAGTGCAGGTACAAGTATAGATGCAAGTACAGGTACAGGTACTGATAAGGTAAGACCATCCTGTCATCTAAACTCGTGTATCATAATACTGGTAATCTAGAGAGAATTATGAGAATGTAAGAACAACAAGTACAAGAATAACAACTATAATGACACGTACCACAAGACTAACACTTAAATCAACAACATTAACAAAAACAACTACTCCATATCACTATCAAGAAAAACAACAACAACAACAACAACAACAACAACAACAACAACAATAATAATAATAATAACAATAAAAATAATAACAATAATAATAATAATAATAACAACTAAAACCCTCTAACAATAACCCCCAATTTTCACGGCTCCCCCCTAACTTCAACTTGGTTTTTAAACTGGCGAGCTTGTGTGAGGCGGCGCAGATACGGTACACACACATGAAAATCATATTTGGAATCGAGTGTGAGTGAGGCAGCGGAGGCGCCTGGTACCATCCTATATAACATGCAACACACACTGGTGATGTTTCCCTCCTTCCTAAATGCCTTTCTGTTGGCCACCAAGCTCTTGGGTGTTTAAGAATTCCGGCGGCCTTCAGTCTTGTATTTCTGAAGGGGATTTTGAGGGATTATTACGCAATTTATCATCCGCCCACTTCTCGCTTCCTGTCCGCCTGCCTGCCCGACCTCCCGACCAATCCTCCTACCTCCTGCCCGTCTTCCATAAGACACCTCGAGCTTTTGCTATTTCTGTACTTTCTTCCTCCCTCCCGATACACACATGCACACACACACGCACGCACATTCCCATACGCGCGCAAGCACACGCACATACGAGCGTAAACACACACACATATATACTGAGCACGCACGCACACACACACACACACACACACAGTCCGCCACTACAACAAAATTCAGCCCATAAGAGCCCGCACTGATAGATATAAGAGCAGCACCATCCCATCTATTGTTAAAATAATAAACAGCTCCTGATTTATGTACTGTACAGCCCTGTAAATGTATTGAACGTATATAATTATGTCAAAATCACACGTAAGTTTGTATATTTTCAGCCACCGGCTGCAACTCTATTAATAAACCGTTTATTATTATTATTATTATTATTATTATTATTATTATTATTTACTACACCACGTGAACACCACACCACCTGGTGTCTCCATGACCAGCCATCAATTGTAAACTATTATAATTTGTATGTTCAATTCATGTTCCTTCTTCTTTTAGTAATGAAAGCTTTTGTTAAACGACCCACCCACCCCAAGTCTTTGTATGTAATATGTTATTTTTGTCCATTCTATATTTTCAACCTTCGGGCTGCAGAAATTTTTCAATAAACCGTTAATTATTATTATTATTACATACACGGCAAGTACCAGCACCACCAATATCCTACTACCACCCACTGCCAACTCAATCACAACTATCACTACTTTAACAACCATTACTATCACCCCAACAACCATCATTACCCCTACTACAACCACCACTACTACCACAACTAGCACTGTCCCACCACCACTACCACAAAAACTACACTGCCATCACCACCACCAAATTCCCTACTACCACCACCACAATAACAAAACAACCACAACAACCACCACTACCAGAACCACCACATCCCCTGCCCCCACTACCACCACAATAAAAACCGCCACCACCATCAAATTCGTGTAAGTCGCAGCGAATCTCTCTCTGTCTTCCCATCTCCATTTAAAGCATTTTTATTGTCACTCACTTTTTTCTTTCGTTTTTTTATATTCTTTTCAGTTTATTATTATTTACCATTGTCTGTTTCTCCTGACGACTCGACTCTGTATGTTGTTATGAAACGATGTGAATCAACGTGGATGTTAAAAATAATAGCTTTGTATACTGTGTGTGTGTGTGTGCGCGTGTGTGCACAGGGTGGTGTAATGTGTCGTGTGTGGCAGCATTATGTTAGTGTTAAGGTGCAAGCACTGTTTGCTTCTTCTCGCTTTCAGCTACCGCAGCTGGCTGGCTCTCGTGGCGAACAGGGAAGCAACTTACATAAGTCTTCCCTGCCAGTACACAGCCTCTTCACAGTCAAGACTCCTGTTGTGCCTCCTCGTGGCAACAAACGGTTTCTGGGTGCCTCGTGGACCCAGGCTAGACCAGCAGGGGATATCGGAGCAGCAATGGGCCCAATCACTGCCCTGCTGCCTTGCAGATTAACTTTGGTAGGTATAAAGTTACGTGAGTAAACCCCACACGAAAAATCTGTGGTGGAGCCCCGCATCAGGCAGACATGCTTACAGAGCTCCAACAAAAACTCTAACGGCGGTATAGGCGGAAGAGGTGACCAACATGGGAACTCAACGACTACACCGGCGGACGAAGGCAATGCAGGACAATGCATGGCTATGGACAGTCGTTGCAACATTTGCACCACTGGATCAGGAAAAGGGAGAGCCAAGATGTGTTGTTGCAGCCTGCAGTCCTGCCTCAACACGTAAATCAACTCTTGTGCAGCCACCATCCAGCTCATCATACTCCTCATCATCATCATAAGTCCTATGGCGACGGGTACAGGCAGAATTGAGTGCCAGGACTCTCTAGTCACAACTCTGCAGATGGGCGGCACAGATAAGATGGTCGTTTATGCACTGGGATCTAGGCAGCAAGGCAATCCGGTCCTGTCTATGCGACTGAACAGCCCTTTCGAGGAGCCACTCTGCTCATCCCACATTAGGAGGAGACTAGAAAAGGTGTCCTAAACATAGTATGTCTAAAACACCAATCAGAAAGGACAACCGCACCCAGTAAGGTCATCCTTATGCAGTCGAAAACACAATCAAAATCACAGATGAAAACAAAAATAAACTATACAACCTCTTATGGATGTTGCATGGAATGTCAGGATTCTTCTGGATACTGGCACAAATGAGCTTCCAGAATGAAGGACTGCCCTTGCAGCAAAAGAGCTGGCTAGATATAACATCGACATAGCAGCCATTAGTGAGTCCCGGCTCCCAGACGAAGGTCGACTCACAGAACGGGGGTCTGACTATACCTTCTTTTGGAAGGGTAAGCCTGCTGCGGAGAGAAACCACATTTATGGAGTTTTGGCTTTGCCATCAGCCAAAGCATCCTACACAGGCTAACTGAAATGCACGTTGGGATCAACGAGCGCCTCATGACGCTCAGAATCCCACTGAATAACTCACGTCATGCTTTTTTTAACAGTGCATTCGCCCCAACACTGGATGCAGAGGATGACATCAAGGAGGTCTTTTACGCTGACCTCGACGGAGTGCTAACCTCTATCCCCAGAGGAGATAAGGTTGTGCTCTTTGGTGACTTCAATGTCAGAGTTGCTGACATATGGCAGGGAACCATATGGAGAAACTGAGTAGGCAAGTGTAATCCCCATGGCCTACTCCTCCTCATCAAGTGTACTGAACACAACCTCACTATCACTAATACCTTGTTTAGGCAGGCTGACAAGTTCATGGGTTTGTGGCAACACCCACGATCTAAACACTGGCATCTCATTGACTACATTATTGTCAGAGAAAGAGATCACCGAGATGTCTTCATCACCCGAGCCATGCGTGGCTCAGACCACTGCGACACTGATTATCGGTTCGTCAGAGCCAAGCTCTCACTTCACGTCGCCCCAAAACGGCAAAGGCAACACTAAGTGTCTGGAGGATCCAGCGGTAACATATGCTTTCAGAGAGTAGCTCGAACATGGGATGATAAACCACCCAACAACAAACAACCCAAATCCCAGTGCCGAATGGGGTATTCTCGACATTGTCATGTCATGACAAAAACCTGCAGAGAGGCCCACGGCCAGATCGAAAGCATACACTAGGACTGGTTTTATGAAAATGACCCGGAAATTAATGAATTCATCGATGATAAACGCACTGCTTTAACTGACTGGCTGAACAACCCTCAGTCTCGGACCAAAGCTGATACCTTCCGCAAGAATAAGGTGGCGGCCCAGCGCGAACTTCGCAAACTAAAGAACGACTTGTTATAAAAAAAAGCATGTGAAATGCAAAAACTTGCAGATCAACATAAGTTGCGAGAATTTTTCAATTCCACTAAAACATTGTATGGGCCAATCGCTCGTGGTGCAGCCCCCCTCCGCTCATCTGACGGTAACTCTCTAATTAAAGAGCACTACCATTCGCTGCTCAACCAAAAAACCGATGTGTATATCCTGCCTACTCAGCAGGTCCCGAAACACCCAGAGGTGACGCACCTCAGATATCCTCCATCCATGGCTGAGTTAGGTACTGCCATCAAGGAGACGAAAAATAACATAGGTACAGGGCCTGATGGAATCCCAGCCGTGGTGTATAAAGCAGTAGAACCTCTGCTTACCAGCTGTCTCCACTCTCTCCTGGAGAATATATAGGAAAAGGAGGAAATCTCCCAAGCTCTTAAAGACGCCTCCATCGTCAATATTTATAAGAACAAGGGAGACCGGTCAGACTGTGGCAACTACCATGGGATCTCGCTGCTGTCCATAGTTGGCAAGATTATCACCGGAGTCATCCTGAAGAGACTTCCTCCTGAAGTGGAAAACTTCCTCCCTATTTCTCAATGTGGCACCACTGTCATGATCTTTGCTACCCGCCAGATACAGGAAAAGTGCAGAGAACAGCGTCGTGTCCTGTACATGGCCTTCATCGACCTTACCACGGCCTTCGACTCGGTCAACAGGGAAGCCCTTTGGCGGACCCACAGCCGTTTTGGCTCCCCACCAAAATTCATCACCATTGTGAGGCAACTCCATGATGACATGGACGACAGTATCCTGTAAAATGGCACCGAGTCTGAGTTCTTCCCCCATCCAAAAGGGGATAAAACAAGGTTGTGTATTGGCACCAACTCTCATGTTCTTGGCTGCCTTCTTTACTCGTGCCAGTACCAATTTAGCCAGCGGGGTGAACATCCAGTACCGGATGAAGGGACTTTTCAAATAAGGTGACTCCAGGCAGTAACAAAGGTGTCGGCAGCTTCCATTAATGAACTTCAGTATAAAGACGATCTCACAATCGTCGCTCACACTGTACGCGACCTACAGGAGATCCTGAACACCTATGCACATGAGTATGCACACTTCGTCCTTCAGATGAATGTACGTACGACTCAAATTCTCTCTCAGCCTGCCCCTGGTTCAGCCACACCTCCTCCATCTATCTAGCTGAACGGTACTACCCTCTCTAATGTTATCCACTTTCAGTATCTCGGCACCCACCTTCCACCACGTGGACATCGATGAAGAGATTCAACATTGGAACGGGTGAGCATATCAAGACTTTGGCAGAGACCCTATCCGTGTCTTTAGTTGTAGGGAGCTAAAATCATATTCAAAGTTGCACGCATATCGAGCAGTGGTCCTCCCCATCCTGCTATATGGCAGCGAGACATGGGCTACTTTAATCCATGAACAACTACGTTGGAGTGGCCATATTACTCGCATGGACGACAGTAGACTGTCAAGGCAGTTACATAATAGTCACCTAACCAATAGTAAACGTAAAGCTGGCGGGCAACCGAAAAGGTATATAGATAGTCTTAAGAGAAACCTCAAAAAGTGCCAAATCGATCCCTTAACCTGGGAAGCGATCACTCCACCCAGTAACGCTCGGAGGAGCACCACACGAAAAGGTGTCAATACTTTCAATTTCGCCTAACTGCATACGGAAGAAGACAATAGTCAGCGCCAGAAAAACGCTGCCCCCGCCCCTTCCGCAGTAGATGTAGCCCTCCACACGTGCCACATCTGTGGACGACGCTGCCTGTCCTGTATCGGCCTCTCGAATCACCCCAGAGCTCACTAATGAAGGTCACATCCTTAATAACTCATATCATTGTATATATATATATATATATATATATATATATATATATATATATATATATATATATATATATATATATATATATATATATATATATATATAGACAGACACAAAGACAAAAAATATAGAATGACAGAAAGACGTGTGTGTCTCTGTGTCTGTCTTTATCTGTTCCATCTTTTCTTTCTTATATTCCCTACCTCTATCCTCTTTGTTTTTTATTTTTTTATCACATTTTCCTCTCGTCTCTCCCGGGGGCTTCGGTAATAGAATATACTGCAGGTTCCTCACTCCAATAAATGGAAAACATATCCTGGCCCTAATCAATTCTGATAGTCAAGGAGGTAAAGGAAAAAGTTGAAAAAAAATAGAACTCGTCCAAATTTGATGTGGATCTCCCAAGACATTTGTTTCTTTGTGTAGATACAGAATACAGAGAGGTATACAGGGAGTGATACAGGGATACAAGGAAGGAGACAGGAAAACGACATGGGTTTCATGGATACAGGGATGGATACAGGAAGTGACAGATGTGTATAGTGTGTCTTATTACAGAGGCTGGCCATTACAGTTGACACAGGGATAGGGGGAAGGATACATGTTGAAGATAATATTGGTGGTGATGGTGGTGAGGGCTATAGTGAAGATGGTGGTGGTGTTGA
The DNA here is from genome assembly GCF_018991925.1 of Homarus americanus. Classification (NCBI taxonomy): domain Eukaryota; kingdom Metazoa; phylum Arthropoda; class Malacostraca; order Decapoda; family Nephropidae; genus Homarus; species Homarus americanus. Next base: position 10,380,679 of record NW_024736071.1, on the reverse strand, counting down.
CAGAGGTGGTGATGGTAGCTATGATAATGGTGGTAGTAATGGTGATGGTGGCAGTAATGGTGACGTTGGTGGTGACGGTTGTGGTGGTGGTGACAGTGGTGATGGCGACGGTGATAGTGGTGACAGTGGTAGTGGTGGTGACAGTGGTGTTGACAGTTGTGGTAGTGACAGTGATGGTGGTGGTGATGACAGTTATGGTGGTGGTGACGGCAGTGATGACAGTTGTGGTGGTGGTGACAGATGTGGTGGTGGTGACAGATATGGTGGTGGTGACAGATGTGGTGGTGGTGACAGTTGTGGTGGTGGTGATGGTGATAGTTGTGGTGGTGGTGACAGTAGTGGTGGTGGTGACAATTGTGGTGGGTGTGACGGTAGTGGTGGGTGTGACACGACAGTAGTGGTGGTGGTGACATTGTGGTGGTGGTGACAGTAGTGGTGGTGGTGACGGTAGTGGTATGACACTGTGGTGGTGGTGACAGTTGTGGTGGTGGTGACAGCTGTGATTGCGGTGACAGTGGTGGTGGTGGTGGTGACATTGTGGTGGTGGTGACAGTGGTGTGGTGACAATTATGATGGTGGTGACGGTGGTGGTGTTGACGGTTGTGGTGGTGGTTTTGACGGTAATGGTGTGATGGTGGTGGTGGAGGTGGTGACAGTTGTGGTGGTGGTAGTGGTGGTGACAGTTCTGGTGGTGGTGACGGTGGTGGTGACAATTATGATGGTGGTGGTTGGACGGCTGTGGTGTTGGACGGTAGGTGGTGGTGGTGTTGACGGTATTTGGTGGTGGTGGTGACGGTGGTGGCGGTGACAGTGGTGGTCGTGATGTTGACAGCGGTAGTGTTGGTGGTGGTCGTGGTGTTGACTGTGGTAGTGTTGGTGGTGGTCGTGGTGTTGACTGTGTAGTGTTAGTGACGGCGGTGGTGACAATTGTGGTAGTGGTGATAATTATGGTCGTGGTGATAATTGCGGTGGTGGTGACAAATGTGGTCGTGGTGACAATTGTGGTGGTGTTGGTGGTGGTGACAATTGTGGTGGTGGTAGAAATTTCGATGGCAGTGACAATTGTGGTGGTGGTAGCAATTTCGGTGGCAGTGACAATTGTGGTGGTGGTAGCAATTTCGGTGGCAGTGACAATTGTGGTGGTTGACAATGGTGGTGGCTGTGACGGTGGTGTTGACAGTTAAGGTGGTGTTGACAGTTGTAGTGGAGTTGACTGTTGTGGTGTTGGTGACAGTTATTTGTGGTGTTGACAGGTGATGGTGGTGACAGTTGTGTTGGTGGTGGTGTTGGAGCCAAGGCGTGAAGGGTTCCCTCAACTAACACCAGCATCAACACGACCACTTACCGTCTTGTCTGCCTGAGTGACACCACACAATCTTTTTCTCGCCAGAACGACTCAGAAATGGAAGCTAATTTTAGCCCAGCTGATTGGATTCTGTGTGTTACGTCACTTAGTCACTCCAGCAACGACACGTACTAATTTAGGTTAGGGCAAGGTCAAGTTAGGTGAGGTTAGGTTTGGTTAAGTTAAATTGGGATAGGTTAGGGTATGTAAAAGTGAGATTCGGTTATACTATGTTAGGTTAGGTTAGGTTAGGTTAGGTTAGGTTATGGTTGTTTAGGTTAGTTTAAATTCGGTTAGTATATGGTAAAGCAATATTAAGTTTTGTTAGGTCCGGTTAGGTTAGGGGTTATGCAAGAGTGAGGTTAGGTTAGGTCAAGGCTAGGTTACGGTAAGGTAAGGTAAGGTAAGGTAAGGTAAGGTAAGGTAAGGTAAATGTTAATAAGGCAAAATAAGTTTTCGTTAGTAAGTTAGATTTGGTAAAATGATCTTAGATTGAGTAAAGTTAGACGAAATAAGGTTGATTAAAATTCAAGAACAGGTAGGTTAGGTTAAGTAGATTAGATTAAATTAGGTTATATAAGGTGAGGTTATATAAAGTTAAGTTGGGTTACATAAGTTCAGGTTAGGTTAAGTTAGATAAGGTTAGTTTATGTTAGATTAGGTTAGATTTTGTTAGATAAGGTTAAGTTAGGTTAGGTTAAGTTAGGTTAGGTTAACTTAGGTTAGGTTAGGTCCCATATCGCGTAGGAAACGTAACTAGGTAAGCGACGTCCACCAATGACAGCCAATCACCGGCGCTAAATTCAGCTCCACTAATGGACCGCTTGAAAGAAAAAAGATAAAATGGAAATACCTGACTGTGGGACGGAGTGACAGTGCTGGCGATGCTCAACTCACGCTCTGACACCCTGACATAACTCGCGCTGCCGACTGCCATTGGTGCTATTATATAAGGGACGGTGGGGTAAAATGCAATTGGAAATGCTTCCTTTTTTCTCGCAGCTAATTATTATTTTTTTACCTGGGAGAACTATAGAGAGGTATTGAATTTAACCCCTTGAGTACTACATATTAACCCCTTGAGTACTACATATTAACCCCTTGAATACGATATTAACCTCTTTGTACGATCTTTTTCCCCCTGAGTATGATGAATTAGACCAATGAGTAAGATATTTTAACCACATGAGTATAATGGATTAGCCCATAGAGTGCAATCCTCTAACTCTTTGAGTACGATGCCAACCTCATGAGTATAATGATTTAAGCCAGAGAGAAAAATACCTGTACCACTTGAGCGCGGCGGTCCAGTGGATACAATGCTTACATTATGTCCCGGGGGTCAGTGGTTCGATTCCCGAACGCCCCCAAGTCACCCAGCGGTCGAATGCAGTACCGGCCATGCTGCCTCTTTGTGTAGTGAAGGTTTAGTATACAATGTGCTGTATCCACACTGTCCCTAACGGGCAGTCAAGCCTATGGGACCCACTGCCACTTTCATCCACCGAGTACAATAACACAACATTTTACCCAAAAGATTAATTCATTGGACTCAAAGGGGATTAATTTAATTAACTTTATTACGAGTTATATTTAAGGTGTTGTAGAAGAATAAAGTAAATTAATTAATAGTATATGTTGATATTTATTTAGTGATTTACTTTTAATTTTACGTCATTGATTATTTTGACGCCTAACTTCAAATTGTCAGTGAGTCATGAACAGTTTGCGGAAATTAGTTACTCATTCGGGGTAAAGCCGGAGATGGTGGGAAGAATAACGGACACCGGAAAGAATGACGGGCGGAGGAAAGAAGGACGGGCGGCTGAAAGAAAGACGGGCGACTGAAAGAAGGACGGGCAACGGAAAGAATCACGAGCGGCGGAAAGACGGACGAGAGGTGGAAAGACAGACGGGAGGTGGAAAGACGGACGGGAGGTGGAAAGACAGACAGGAGGTGGAAAGACGGACGGAGGTGGAAAGGTGGGAGGGAGGAAAGCAGCATTAGAGGAAAGAGAGACGGAAGTGAACAAAACTGCTGCTACTCTCCATCACTACCCACACCACCCACTTTCCCACACCACCACCCACCCTCACACCACCACCCACTCTCCCACACATCACCAGCCACTCCCCACGCCACCACCCACTCTCTCACATCACCACCCACTCTCCCACACCACCACCCACTCACCCACGCCACCACCCACTTCCCACGCCACCACCCACTCTCCCACGCCACCACCCACGCCACCACCCACACCACCACCCATTCTCCCATCCCACCACCCACACCCCACACCATCACCCACATCTCCCACTCCACCACCCACTCTCCCACGCACCACCCACGCCACCATCCACACCACCACCCACACCACCACCCACTCCCCACGCCAGCACCCACTCTCCCACGCCAGCACCCACACCACCATCCACCTCCCACGCCACCACCCACTCTCCCACGCCACCACCACCCACGCCAATCCACACCACCACCCACACCACCACCCACCTCCCACGCCACCAACCACTCTCCCACGCCACCACCCACCTCCCACGCCACCACCCACTCTCCCACGCCACCACCCAGTCTCCCACGCCACCACCCACGCCACCATCCACACCACCACCCACACCACCACCCACCTCCCACGCCACCACCCACACCACCAGTCCACGCCAGCACCCACTCTCCCACGTCACCACCCACACCACCACCCACTTTCCCACGCCACCACCTCCACATCTCCCACGCCACCACCCACTCTCCCACGCCACCACCCACCTCCCACGCCACCACCCACATCTCCCACGCCACCACCCACTATCTCTCACGCAACCACCCACTCTCCCACGCCACCACCCACATCTCACACGCCACCACCCACCTCCACGCCACCACCCACGCCACCACCCACACCACCACCCACTCTCTCACACGCCATCACCTACCTCCCACGCCACCACCCACTCTCCACGCCACCTCCCACGTCACCACCCACACCACCACCCACTTTCCCACGCCACCACCCACATCTCCCACGCCACCACCCACTTCCCACGCCACCACCCACATCTCCACGCCACCACCCACCTCCCACGCCACCACCCACTCTCCCACGCCACCACCCACTCTCTCGCCACCACCCACTCTCCCACGCCACCACCCCCCTCTCCCACGCCACCTCCGACGCCACCACCCACACCACCACCCACCTCCCACACCAGCACCCACTTCCTCTACCACCCACTCTCCCACGCCACCACCCACGCCACCACCCACTCTACCACGCCACCACCCACCCCACCACCCACTCTCCCACACCAGCACCCACTCTCCCACGCCACCATCCACGCCACCACCCACTCACATGCCACCACCCACTCGCCACCACCCACGCCAGCACCCACTTCACGTCACCACCCACACCACCACCCACTCTCCCACGCCACCACCCACTCTCCCGCCACCACCCACATGACCGCCACCACCCACCTCCCCACGCCACCATCCACATCTCCCCACGCCACCACCCACCTCCCATGCCACCACCCACTCTCTCACGCCACCACCCACCTCCCACGCCACCACCCACATCTCACGCCACCACCCACTCCTCCCACGCCACCACCCAAGCCACCACCCACACTCTCCCCACCCCACTCCTCCCACACCAGCACCCACTCTCCCACGCAACCACCCACGCCACCACCCACCTCCCACGCCACCACCCACGCCACCGCCGGCGCCACCACCCACACCCACCACCCACGCCACCACCCACTCTCCCACGCCAGCACCCACTCTCCCACGCCACCGCCCGCGCCACCACCCACACCACCACCCACACCACCACCCACTCTCCCACGCCAGCACCCACTCTCCCACGCCACCGCCCGCGCCACCACCCACACCACCACCCACGCCACCACCCACCTCCCACGCCACCACCCACTCTCCCACGCTACCACCCACGCCACCACCCACTCTCTCTCCCAGGGACAAAGAGGCCTGGATTACATATTTCACTCTGGCTGGCTCACAGGAGTTGGGAGATGGAGTAATCCGTTGGGGATTTATACGTAAATCTCCGGGTTATTTTGATCCTCCTACTCCGCTATTCATGACCACTTCTGAAATACACCTTTCTTTACCTTTCTCTGCTCTCTTTCTTTCTCTCCCTCTTTCTCTCTGTCTCTCTCTCTCCTGTTGTTCCTTTTCTGTGCGGTTTCTCGTCTATCCTTTTGTCTGGTCTCTCTCTCTCTCTCTCTCTCTCTCTCTCTCTCTCTCTCCAGCCAAATCTCGATCCCCTTAATAAAAGCAATAAACCCCATAACGCAACCAACTTTTTTCGAAATAAACAAAACCCCTTAACGCACCCTACAACTCTTTATCATAAAAGTAAACCCCTTCATATAAAAACAAAATCCCTTAACGCACTCTAAACCCCTTAACATAAAAAACCCTTAACGCACTCTAAAACCCCATAATATCAAACAAAACCCGATAACGCACTCTAAAATTCCTTCACACAAATACAAAACCCCTTAACGCACTCTAAAAAAAACCATAACATAAAAAAACCTTAACCCATCATAAACCCTTAAACAAGATCAAAACCCATTAACACCACCTAAGACTCCATCATAATAGACCCCGAAACAAACCACAACACAGAATGAATCGGTCAAAAATGGTACCCAAGAAATAATACATAATCTCCCTCGTAACAGAAGACTTACATTAATTCCTAAGTTATGGGAAATGATCAGTGTAAGGGTTTATGTGAAGCTGCTTGTGTAGATAATGGAAAGACTTGAAGAGTTTCCTGGGAAGTAGAAGATAAAAAGGGAATATCTAAAATTACGTGGTATCATGGGTTCAAGGAGCCGGGTAGTGGATGCATACCTTCTCACGGCTCCAGCTCCAGTTATAGGGTGAGAAATATCTCACCCGTGGAAGTGTTTGGCTCTCTCTGCACAATCTGTCTGTCAGTCTGTCTGTCTGTCTGTCTGTCTGTCTCTTATACACATAGACACAAACACACACACACACACACACACACATAGGTTAGGAAAAGTAGAGTTGATTAACGTATACATTATAATTAACAACATCAAAAAACGTAAACAATAACAAACACAGTACTATAACAATCCCCGCACGGCTAACCGACTGACACCAACAGACTCAGACACTGGTGCTATCTCGAACTTTCCAAAAGACGCTAAGGAAAGCACCAAATATCTCTAAAAGTCAATCAAATTAATCAATCTAAACTTAGTATTTTTTATAATAGAATTAACCCAAAAGTTGCATCAACCTTTAATACCAACCTAAAAACCACTTCATTCAACCTAAAAATCGCTAAACTTTATTAATATTTGGAAAGTCGCTAAAATCCGCCACATTTAATCACAACATTGCTAAAATCAAGCACATTTAATCACAACATCGCTAAATTCCACATTTAATCACAACATCGCTAAATTCCACATTTAATCACAACACCGCTAAAATTCACCACATTTAATCACAACATTGCTAAACCACATTTAATCACAACATCGCTAAATTCCACATTTAATCACAACACCGCTAAATCCACCACATTTAATCACAACATTGCTAAATCACACATTTAATCACAGCATCGCAATCCACAATCACAACATCCAAATCCACATTTAATCACAACACCGCTAAACACCACATTTAATCACAACATTGCTAAAATCAACATTTAATCACAACATCGCTAAATCACATTTAATCACAACATCCTAAATTCACATTTAATCACAACACGCTAAAATCCACCACATTTAATCACAACATTGCTAAAATCACACATTTAATCACAACATCGCTAATTCCATTTAGTCACAACATCGCTAAATCCACCACATTTAATCACAACATTGCTAAATCAGCACATTTAATCACAACATCGCTAAATTCACATTTCATCACAACATCGCTAAATTCACATATAATCACAACATTGTTAATCCAACACATTTAATCACAACATTGTTAAAATCCGCCATATTTAATCACAATATCGCTAAAATTCGCCACAATTATTCTAAAATTCGCTAAACTTCACAAGTATTACCCATAAAATTGCTAAAATCCGCTAAATTTAATCTAAAAATCGCTAAACGTTAATAAATAGCAAATGAAAAATTGCTATTATTCATTTACATCAATTTAAAAGTCGGTTACAAAATAAATCACAAACAAATATTAGATTAAAAACAAACAGGATTAAAGAACAAACAATAACAAAACAAACCTGATAAGACGAACTATAAATAACAAACAAGTAAAGAAACACAATAAATAACAAACAAATACGATAAAGCAAAACAAAAATAAGAAAAACAAACAGATGAAGCACAAATAATGAAATCAAATCAAACAAAATCAAACAGGATTAAGCAAAAACGATAAATAAACAAAGATATATTAAAACAAACAAGCAGACAAACGTAATAAAGCAAATAAAGTATTGGAAGGACAAGAGTGAGAGGAAGTGTAGAAGAGAGGAGGGACGGAAGAGGGGAAAGGAGGCGGCAATGATGCAAGCAGGGAAAGAGGGAAGCAAAGAGGGAGGGAGGGAGGGAGGGAAGGAAGCAGGAAGGGAGGGAGGGAAGCAAGTACGCAAGAAGGGAGGGAAGGAGGGAAGCAGGAAGGGGGGAATAGAGAGGAGGGAGAGGAGGAGGAGGAGAAATGAGGGAGAGAGGAAGGGAGGAAAGCAAGAAAGAAAGCAAGCGGGGAGGGGGGGAAGGAAGGAGGGAGGGAGGGAGGGAGGGAGGCTGAGTGAGAGAAGTGTTTTCTGTCGCCATCAATCAGACCAGCCAGAAAAATAGTCACTTTATACGCATCAGGCACCAGCATCCTAAATTCATAGTCGAAGGCAAGGAAATGCGTGACGTAGTGCTGGTGAGGGAGTGTGAGGAGAGGTGAGGAGAGATGAGGGAGTGTGAGGAGAGGTGAGGAGAGATGAGGGAGTGTGAGGAGAGGTGAGGAGAGGTGAGGAAATGTGTCATGTGGTGGTGGTGGTGAGGGAGTGTGAGGTGAAGCGAGGTGAGGAAATATGTAGCGTAGTGCTGGTGAGGGCGTGTGAGGAGAGGTGAGGAGAAGTGAGGCGAGGGAGACTGAGGAAGGTAAGGGACAGTAAGGGAGGAAAATGAGGGAGAGTCAGAGAGGGTGATGGAGGAAGAAGGGTAAGGGAGGAACAAGAAGGGTGAGGGAGGAGGAAGAAGGGTGAGGGAGGAGGAAAGAAAAATTGAGGGAGGAGGAAAAGAAGAATTGAGGAGGGAAGGAAAAGAGGGAGTAAGAGAGGATTGAGGGTGGGGAGGAGGAAGTGTGAGGGAGGAAGAAGGGTGAGGGAGGAGGAAGAAGGGTAAGGGAGGAGGAAGAAGGGTAAGAGAGAGGATGGAGGGTGAGGGAGGAGGAAGAAGGGTAAGGGAGGAGGAAGAAGGGTGAGGGAGGATGGAGGGACGTGAGGGAGGGTATGAGGTGACCTGACAGAGAAACACTCCGTCATAATCCACGTATTGTACAAGTATACCTGAGCGTCTACGATAAGGTCAAGTCTCAGGGACATAAAGACGCCATTTGGGCCACTATCTGTCTCGTAGATAGTCAAGTTAAGAGTAAATATTTATTCTCACATCTCTAGTCCATAATGTAAAGCTTTAAACTACGAACTTTTAAGAATTCGTCTTTTTTTTCGTAACTTAAGTCAACCAGTTAAGAACGTTCTCACTTATATGGTTGGGGCGGGAGGAAATTCAACGTATGATCATCTGAGAGTCCTTCAGTCTTCCCTCGCCTTGTTGATGTTTGTGGATGATCCTGCACATGACTGAGTCCAGCCCACACTACTGCCATTATCTCCGGCTCAGCTTACAGTAGCTCGAGAACCGAGGTAGTTTTACTGGTGTGTGTCAGAGAGAGAGAGAGAGAGAGAGAGAGAGAGAGAGAGAGAGAGAGAGAGAGGTCATATATATATATATATATATATATATATATATATATATATATATATATATATATATATATATATATATATATATATATATATATATATATATATATATATATATATTTATATATATATATTAGGATGGTCCAAAATATCACATATTTGTATACGTTTTCTCCACAAGGTTTATTTTTGTCCATTAGGTACAAAATGCATCCCAGAAAAAAATTGGATCATTTAAAGCATATTTAGAGGTCAATCCAATGTCCTCTTTTTTTCCATTTAGTACGTAATAAGGATTTTTCGGGGCTAGATAAACACATTATAAACACATTGTCTTTATTCAGCATAATATACTATTTAGATTGATAATGAAATAATTGTAGAACTGATGAGATATAAATGAAATAAGTAACTTCATCTGATTAATGGCAACCCTTGTCTGTGTTTCCTGTTTCAACCTGTCATTGTCAGTCCCTATGACTCAATACTTGACTCTTTGCCCTTTCCAAATAGGCAACTAGGCTATATACATTGAAATATACCCAATATAATGTGTTGTGTATATTAAGACTGTATCATGCGGACAAGAAAATTCAGTCCTACACTACAAGTATAATATGCAAAATGGATTGACCTCTAAATGTTAATGAATATGGATAAAATTTTACAGACCTTATCTATGAACCAAATGGACAATTTTAAGGCTTGTGGAGGCAATATATTACTACTTATATTTTTTACCATATAGTTTTGGACCACCCTAATATATATATATATATATATATATACAGGTATAACAAAGTGTAGTGTAGTGTGGTATGGACGTGCGCATCAAGTAGTCTTGTGAGGTGAATATGTAACTACCTACCCAAGGGGGCGGGTCCTACCTATTGCTCACACACACTGAGTGAAACAACACACTGCCTCTCACACATGATATGACATACTGCTCACACAATGTAACACAAGGTAACAAAATAAAACGAACTAAGACAACATAACAGAAACTGACACAGCATCACGCCTCACCCTTATAGAACATTATTGACCCTTTCTGGTGGGATGGTCTATTGTTTCAGACGTTATTATGTTTTTATGAGGGGTCTACGTTTTTAGCTATTTTTATGTCTCTCTTATTGGAGGGGCCTATGTTTAGCTGTTATTAGGCCTTTTTTGTGGGGTGGTCTATTGTTTCAGACGTTATTGTTTTTTTATGAGGGGTCTATTATATTTAGCTATTTTTAGGCCGCTTGGAACTGTCTGTGTTTAGTTATTATTAGGCATTTTTTTGTGGGGTGGTCTATTGTCTAGCCATTTTGAATAAACTGGAAACAAAAATATTTATTGCATAGTTTTGAAGGCAATTCTCAGTGTTGCCCCTGAGAAAAAAGGGTCTTCAAGGGCGGAAGGATGAAATCTGCGAAAATAAACAAACTCGAAAGCAATGGGGCGAGATCCCAGCTCACGTCAGGTCAGTGTCTATCTGTTCCAAGCTCTGACCCTGACCTTCTGACCCTAAATGACATAGCTGGACTTGAAGGGGTTGTTGTGATTCATCTGTTTGTAAAATGCCAGGTCTGTCTGTCTGTCTGTAGGAGGAGGGATATTTGGTCAGGTAGGGACGATGGTGATGGTGATGGCTGGGGACCTGTAGAACATGCCACCGGGATGCAGAGTATAGAGGGAGGGTGTAGAGTATAGAGGGAGGGTACAGAGTCGTGGTGATTATGTATACCAGGTGTGACCGCTGTAGCTCTTTCCGCTCTAGAGTTAATGCTGTAGATAAATATTTAGGGATTACACGATGATTAGCCCCCTAGTTTATTACACCTGATGAACTAAACCCCCAAATGCTAACTTAGCCTAACCTCACCTAACACCCCCAGGTGGCGTTTGTTAGGGTGTTTAATCATCAGGTGAAGTAAGCTGGGTGGGCTATCATGGCTTTAGCGATAATTTAGGTACGTTACTGACTCCATAACGTAAGGTTAAGCAATGTTTATATAGGATGTTCATAATAGTGAAATAATCTACGAATTTACGATGTATTGTCTAGGTAAATGCTGGCGAGGTTGTGTTATATATACAATATTAGGCTGTCGCTGTCCAGGTGGATTTTTTTCTTTAATTCGCCTTCGACGGTGGTTATGCTTTGTTATCTGACTTTGTGTATCTTGAGTTTTTTAGGTGGGGGACCGGTGGTAGAAGCGGTACCGTTCTTACCTCGCAAGCGAGATGTCACGGGTTCGATTCCCGGGCCGGTGGAAATTGTTTGGACTTACTTCCTAGCCCCCATTAGTCCCTGTTCACCTAGCATTAAGTAGGCACCTGTTGTAGGTCGAAAGTTGCGAATTCGTATTCAGGGACAAGTTGTTGGAGCTTCCAATAACTTGATGACATAAACCATTGACTCTTCAGGCTCTACGCCCTTGACTCTTCAGGCTTCTACTCCCTTAACTCGTGAGACATAAAGGCAACCATGAACTTAGCATGCTTCCCTGTTGGGCGCTTTAAACGCTTCTGCGCCTCACCTTACACAAGGATGTAGGGGGGTGCCCAATAAATAAAAAGAAATAAAAATAAAAAAGTTGGGTAGGTGGAGGGAGCCGCCCGGGGCCCAAGTCAATCTTAATCCGTTCCTGCCTTAATCAAGCAACCCCGAAGAAATGAGTGAAATATACACATTAACTTGAATTTAAAAATAACTATCTACAGCTCCTTGCTACTCACGGAGGGAAAAAATATGACTTGGTGACATGCATGGCCAATTACCGTGTGCCGGCAACAACCCCCCACACCTGAGACAACGTGATGCAAATTACCTCACGAGGCTCCTCACATGACGACAACCACTTAACACTTTCTTGCCAGCAACAGCGGAGTCAGCGAGTGCGGAGACGACACAAGCCAGGAACTGTCTCCAGCAGCAGCAGAATAAGCAGGCGGGTTGTCGCTGCTGTTGTTGGTGGTCGTAGGAATCGAAAATGTCAGTGACCACCACTGACATCTCTCCACCATCCACATCCTCCCTTAACCTTCCCTAAGTTGAGTGTAGGACAGAGGCCCCATAGCACGAATTATAATAATAATTTTTATATCATTATTTCTATTCTTTACTATTTACAGTTTGCACTTTATGAGCCTAACCTAACCTAACCTAACCCATTTTACACTTTAACTCGGGGGCTATTGTCCTACTTCGCAATTTAACTGAGGAGGTTTTGTCCAGGAGGCTTTTGTTGAGGGCTCTTTTGTCCTACGGGGCTCTTTCCCGGACCCTACCCTAACCTAGCCTCACTTACCTTCCCTTACCCTCCCTTACCTAACCCTACCCTCCCTTTCCTTCCCCTACTCTCTATTTCCTTACCCTTCCTTCCCTTACCTGACCCTACCCTCCGTTACCTTGCCCTTCCCATCTTATCTCATCGCCCCTCTCCACCCTCATTCTCTTACCTCACTTTTTTCCTCTCCTATCCTCTTCGTCTGTCAATGCCCCTCCTAAACTATTCTCCTTTACCCTCTTTAGCCATCCTTCTTTCTCTACCAACCTCACACATCTTAACCCGCTACACCCCTCACCTACCCCCTGGCCTAGTCTCCCTACCCGTAAATTTACCTCTTTTACTCTACCCTAATCTCCATTTATCCTCTTGACCCCTTTACCTCAACATGCCTCCTCACCCCTGTTATTCCCCCATCCTTGCCCCCTCCTCCTCCTCCTCCTCCGCCACTAGACCCAGAATGTTGTTGGCCTACAGTAGGGCACCATGCCAGTCCACCGCCTCTATACAGTACCGGATGATCCCGTAGCATGTTTACCAAGGATCTTCCCCAGGCACAGTCATTATCGTTTTGTTTACATGCGAAGTATCTGGTAATTCCTCTCTTAAACAATAAACCACCTGAATTAAATACATTTCATTGCTTTTAATAGTTGTTGTCTTGTATAAAAAAGTAAACCTTGGGATCTGTTGTTAAAAATATTTTTGGTGTTGAGGAATCTCGTAAAATTTCGTATTCTAAAAAGTAAGCTACCTATACCTTGTAGGTGGTTAATATCACGATATGTTCTTTACTCAGGAAAATCTATATCCAAGAACAAAATATATTTTTTTTTCAAGGTACAAGACCAAAATCCAAAATATGTAGAAAAGTTTAAACTCTTTTAGCACGATGACTTAACAGAGGGGCGAAAACGAAAAATGGCAACAATTGCCTTACATGTGATTAACGGCAGCAGTTTGGCGAAAACGAAAAATGGCAACAATTGCCTTACATGTGATTAACGGCAGCAGTGGGGCGAAAAAGAAAAAGGGCAACAATTGCCTTACATGTGATAAACGGCAGCAGTGAGGCAAACACGAAAAATGGCAACAATCGCCTCACGAAAGATTAACAGCAGCAGAGTGGCGAAAAAGAAAAATGGCAACAATTGCTATACATGATTAACGGGCAGGTAAAAATGGCAACAGTTGCCTTATATGATTAACGGCAGAAGTGTGGCGAAAAGAAATGGCAGAGTTGCCTTATGGATTAACGCGGTAGGGGGAAAAAAAAAAAGGGCAACAATTGCCTTACATGTGATAAACGGCAGCAGTGGAAAACACGAAAAATGGCAACAATCGCCTCACGAAAGATTAACAGCAGCAGAGTGGCGAAAAAGAAATGGGCAACAATTGCTATACATGTGATTAACGGCAGCAGTGAAAATGGCAACAGTTGCCTTAATGTGATTAACGGCAGGTGGGCGAAAAAAAATGGCAAGAGTTGCTGGGTGATTAACGGCGGCAGGTGAAGGAAACGAAAATGGCAAAATAATTGCCTTTACAGCATAACGCGAGCAGGGTGAACGAAATTGAACATAGCCTAGATGTGATTAGCGGGCGAAACGAAAAGGCAATTATTCTACATGTAATTAACGGCAGCGGAGGGGGGGAGAAGAAAAGCACAATGCCTGGCTATGTGATTAACGGCAGCAATGAAGGTAAAACGAAAAACGGGCAACAGTTGCCTTTTATATGTGATTAACGACAGCAGTGTGGCGAAAACGAAAATTGGCAACAATTATTACATGGATTAACGGCAGCGCGTGGCGAAAAACGAAAAATGGCAACAATTGCTCACATGTAATTAACGGTAGCAGGCAACAAATTGAATTACATGTGATTAACGGCAGCAGGTGGCGAAAACGAAAAATGGCAACAATTGCCTTGTTATGTAATTAACGGTAGCAGTGAGGGGAAAACGAAAAATGGCACCAATTGCCTTTATGTGATTAACGGTAGCAGTAGGCAAACCGAAAAATGGCAACAATTGAATTTCATGTGATTAACGGCAGCAGGGGCGGAAACGAAAATGGAAACAATTGCCTGAGATGTTTAACGGCAGCAGTGTGGCGAAACGAAAATGTGGCAACAATTGCCTTACATGTGATTAACGGCAACAAAGGGCGAAAACAGAAAATGGCAACAATTACACTATATGTGATTAACGGCAGTTTGGCGAAAACGAAAAAAGGAAGAATTGCCTTACATGTGATTAACGGCAGCAGTGGGAAAAAAAGATGAATGCAATAATTACCTGTAGATTAACGGCAGCAGTTTGGCGAAAACGAAAATGACAATACCCTTTCAATATGGATGACAATCAGAAAAGAGGGCGAAAACGAAAAAGGCAAAATAAATTGCCTTACATGTAATTAACGGTAAGCAGTGGGGGCTACGAAAATGAAGGCAACTGCCTTATGTGATTAACGGCAACAGAGGGCGAAAACGAAAATGGCAACAATTACCTACATATGATTAACGGCAGCAGGCGAAAACGAAAAATGGCAATAAGGTTTGCGATTATCAGGTAAGAATAGAGGGGCGAAAAAATGGCAACATTTGGCAGTACATGATTAACGACGAGCAGTGGGGCGAAAATGAAAATGGCAACAATTGCTTATATGATTAACGGCAGGCGGTAACAAACGAAAAATGGCAACAGTCGCCTTTATGCGATTAACGGCAGCAGTGTGGCGAAAACGAAAATGGCAACAATTGCGATACATGTGATTAACGGCAACAGAGGGCGAAAACGAAAATTGGCAACAATTGCCTTTTACATGTGATTAACGGCAGCAGGTGTGGAAAACGAAAAATGGCAACAATTGTATGTGATTAATGGAAGAGAGTGGCGAAAACGAATTATGGCAAGAATTGCCTTACATATGATTAACGCAGCAGTGGGGCGAAACGAAATGGCAATAATTTTGCTTAACATGTGATTAATGGCAGCAGAGGGCGAAAACGAAAAATGGCAACAATTGCTTTACATGTGATTTAACGGCAGCAGTGGGGAAACGAAAATGGGCAAATTGCCTAGATGTGATTAACGGCAGCAGTGTGGCGAAACGAAAAATGGCAACAGTTGCCTTATATAGTGATTAACGTCAGCAGGCGAAAAATAAATGGCGTAACAATTGCGATAAATGTGATTAACGGCAACGAGGGGCGAAAAGGAAAAATGGCAACAATTGCCTACATGTGATTAACGGCAGCAGTGTGGCGAAAACGAAAAAAAACAATTGCGTTACGTGATTAATGGCAGCAGAGTGGAAACGAAAATGGCAAGAATTGCCTTGTATGATTAGACGCGGGCAGTGGGGCGAAACGAAAAGTGGCAATAATTGCCTAACATGTGATTAATGGCAGCAGAGTGGCGAAAACGAAAATGGCAACAATTGCGTTACATGTGATTAACGGCAGCAGGGCGAAACGAAATGGCAACAATTGCCTTATGTGATGTGAAGGAAGCAGTGTGGCGAAACAAAAATGGCAATAATTGCCTTACATGTGATTATCGGCAGGTGGGGCGAAAAGAAATGGCAACATTTGCTTGGTGATTAATGGTGAACAGTGTATAAAACGAAAATGGCAACAGTTGCTTTAAGCGTGACGATTAGGTTGGTGGCGGCAGGTGAAATGAAATGGCAACAATTGCCCATATGTGATTAACGGAAGCAGTGTATGAAACGAAATGGCAACAATTGCGTTACTGTGATTAATGGCAGCAGTGTGGCGAAACGAAAAATGGCAACAATTGCGCTGCATGTGATTAACGGCAGTGGGCGAAACGAAAATGGCAACAATTGCCTTACATGTGATTAACGGCAGAAAAAGAAACGAAAATGGCAACAATTGCCTTACTGTGATTAACGGTAGTAGGGCGAAAAATGAAAATGAGCAAAAAATTGCCTTACATTTGATTATGGCAGCTTGAGTAGGCGGTAAACAAAATGGAAGAATTGCCTGGGTTATATGTGATTAGCAGTAGGTGCGGGGAAACGAAAATGGCAACAATTGCATGATTAACGGCAGTATGGCAAACGAAAGGTGTAATGGCAACAGTTGCGAGCATGTGATTAACGGCAGTGGGGGAACGAAAATGGCAACAATTGAATTGTTAAGGTGATTATGTGGCAGCAGGGCGAAACGAAAATGGCAATGGTTCGCCTTGCCATGTGATTAACGGTAGCAGGAGGGGGGGGGAAACGGTAACAGTAAATAATTGTTTATATGATTAATAACGGCAGAGGAAGGAATGAAAATATAAATAATTACCTATGGATGAATTTAGAAAAACGAAAATTTATAAACAATTGCCTTACATGTGATTGACCCAGTAGGGGGAAACGAAAATCATACTAATTGCCTTTACATGATTAACGGCAGAGGAAACAGAAAATGGCAACAGCTATTTTATATGTGATTAATGGCAGTAGGTGGGCAAAAGAAAAATGGAAATAATTGCCATACATGTGGTTGCATTGCAGGTAGTAGTGGGTCGAAAACGAAAATGTAATAACGGCTTTGGTTACGTGATAAACGGCAGGAGAATGGCGAATGAATATGGGCAACAATTGGCTCTGGCGTGATTAACGGGCACAGTGTATGGAAAACGAAAAATGGCACAACGCTCTGCTGAAGATTAATGCAGCAGTAAGCGAAAACGAAAATGGCAACAACTGACTTAAGGTGATAAACGGCGCAGCATGATGAAAACGAATGTGTCATCACTGTTCTGAGTGAGCAGAATGTCATCACACCCATGGATTAGTCACATCTCAACAAGTTAAGACATTGTACTGGCTGTAGGATTACTCGTATTCAAAAAGTAAGGAAGACATCAGTAATTCAAAGGCTTAAGTAATTATACCTATCACAGCACGTAAATTAAGCGTAATAATATTAAAATGAGTACTGAAATGCTTATGAAAGTACAATAGTAGCGAATTACACCACAGTAAAGATTGTAAGTACAAAATACACATATACAACCAAAGTATCGGGGCATACAATATCACATTTGGCAATTTACGGACGCACAGTAAAAGTACTACATATAAAGAACAAAGAAAAGTAATTGACATGTATAAAAAAAAATACATGCTGTAAGTAGAGAAAAGGTAAATATCAGTGTACAAAAATATGATGAAGAACAAAACCTGCAAAGGAAAATAATAGAAGCAGAAATAAAAATCTACATCAAAGTCGTCAAACTTAGGAACAATCAACAAAGTGCTGAGCGTATCAAAGTTTCTAAGAGGAAAAAAGCACACCTGTATATATTATTTCCGGCTCCAGCTGGTAAGTATGCTACCGGATTGACAGAGACATCACCATATTAATGTTTTCACGATTGAAGCGATTGGTCCGAGAAGATTTTGACAGCAGATCATGTCCCAGATCAACGTAGATTCCCATGTTAATGCTGTTTTTAATGCAAACACGACGATTCTCACGAAGAATGGGCGTGTGAAGGTTTTTTATTTAGGCAGAATTATTAGAGATTTATTAAATAGAGCCGGCAATATTTATTGCTGGCGTGATTATCACTCAGGCTTCCACACAAACACACATCTCTAGTTCGTCACTGCAAACAAATCACTGAGTCATCAGCATTCCAACGCCATTTTGACACCATGTCTCTTATCCACCCTCATCCCAATTTCTGGCGGTTGCCGGGTATTCTACTGTGCCCTTGTCATGATGAGTGAAGACCCACAGGACGAAATTGTTAAAATAAGCCATTGGCGTTATTTATACCCATCAAACTGAAGATATGAACTGGGTTAGAGTTTTACGCATTGTATCAAGGAGGAGAGAGAGAGAGAGAGAGAGAGAGAGAGAGAGAGAGAGAGAGAAACCTATGAAACATCTCTGCACCTGTCCTGTTTAGGAAAATGCAGAGGAGAGGCTTGTCTGTCTTACTTGAAAAAATAACAACTTGGAATGAGGAGCATAGCTAGGGAAGAATATTTTTCTCCCGAGGTGTGTGTGTGCAATGCCGCCCGCGCTTGCATGAGTCACTCTCCCATGTCATCACGAACTCGTCAAAACGCTATCCGCTCGATACCAAGAGTACAAAATGTGCAGCACACTTCCTCCCTACCTTCTTATGCCCTTCTGAAGCTCATACACCCTCCCGATGCCCTTCTTTGATTATTTTCCTCCTTCAAAGCCTCAAATGTCTCCCATCTTTCAGAACTGAGTCTTTTATTTATTTCGTATTTACATTAGATTTTCTTAGTTAATTCCAATTTCTACCTTATTACCCTCAACCTTAAGGATATTTATCTGAAAAATCACCTAAATATAAGCATGCAGATTTTAAGAAGTTGTTAAGCACCTAAGACTAATACAGTATTAATATAAGAAGTTCCTGCATCACATCCTCAATAAGCTAAATTATGATACAATGATGTTTATACTGACTTACAATCAGGGCAACAAAAATTTATATTATAATAGTATTAAAATCCTGAGAGTATATATATATATATATATATATATATATATATATATATATTATTATTTAGAGAGAGTATGTTGGTTGCTACATATTGTTGTTGGTTACACATACACACCCCTGCGTTGCTGCTATCAACCAATGGAAATAAATACAGTACTAAGATGTATGTGGAATGTGTTTTCGTTTATGTAAGGAGATACCAGGTTAGACACTTTATTAGAGTTTAAGTTAAGATCGAATTTTAAATAATGAATAAAATATTAAGTCAACTCTATATATAATAATGAATATTAAGAAGGCTCAACTCTATATAATAAATAATAATATTATATCATTCAATCTGTTACAACAATGAATAAATAAGTCAACTTCATTATTACTAATGAATAATATGAAGAGTCAACTCCACAACAAAATAATATTAATAGAAAATTCAATTTCTGTTATTAACAACAAATGAAATGTGTTGAGTAAAATTATAAGAATAGAGGTAATTCATTTTTCTTCACTTGGGTTTTTCAACTTTCATTAACAAACAACAACGTACTTTCATATCAACTAGATTTTGACAAATGTACCCTGGGGTTTTTTCGATTTCAGATGTCAGTGATAATTTTCTCGTAACTTTACGGTAGAAAATACAAATTGACTGGGTACACTAAAATAACATTTATAGCGAAGACCGAAATGTTATTAAGGCAAATTTTCCAAGAACATACAGTACCCGGAGAACAGCAACCTACTGCCTTGTTTAAGATCCGACACTAATATTACGTAGTAGTAATAGGTTTCCGGAGGATCCAACCCCTTAGCCTATTTCCAACGACCGGAGGGTTTAGGGTGAAGGCGAGGTTAGTCAGTCTGCGCCTGATGCTGCCAACGCCAGCTGCCAGGCCAGGCTACGCAGTCAGGCCAGGCCTGCGGTCAGGCTGTGCTAATGTTAGGCTCTGGCTTATTCGGAGTGCCAGTTAATGCAGGCCTGGCTCTGCGCGTTAGGCCGTGGCTGTGTCAGCCTGTACCAGGTCTACAGTAGCAGTAGTAATGACATGTATCACAAAACCAAACATGGGCGGAGCTATGAGGCCAGAGGGTCGTGACGTCAAAGGGTAAGGGAGGAGGCGTTGGTTTAGTCTATAGTCTAGCCATAGATTTTCTTTTTTCTAATTGAGGGGGTGTGAGTGAACTGAATATCGGAGGCTGATGAATTCTCTTTGATCTGCAAGCTCAGCAAGAGTCGAGTCGGGTCAATGTATTATTGAGCGCCATATTGGAGCGCCATTGTGAGAATGAAGAACTGGCGATTTATATAGATTTGAGTCATTGTAATATTGTGTACCATTTTTGAGCTACACCTAAAGTTGGGTGCAGAAATTAAAGGAAGGAAGTGGGATATCTTTAAAAAATTTGGAGAGAGAGGGGAGAGGGAGCTGATCAACCTAACTTAGCTTATGGCGTTAGATTTGTATACCGACAGAAATATCTGCCTCTACTTGCCTAAGACCAATTTTTTCATTTATCTCCACATGTAAATAAACTTATAAACATGACTCAGATTCTTAAAGGTCATAAGTTACGTTTTTTCTGACTAATGAGAGGACATATTTTTGTGTGGTCGGATCTAAGTGTGGGTTCTAGATACTATATTGGTGGATGACAGATTAGAGATAGATAGACAGACAGACAGACAGACAGGAGAAGTTATAGAATTTATTGCTCTGATACTGTCGTGAAAGAGTGAATCAAAACTATTTTTTTCTGGGTCACAAACTGTTAAATGGCATTGTGAAAGTGTTCTCTTTCAACCAACTAAGATCGCCTTCTGGTGTTATAAAAAAGAAGTCCCATTGTTTATGTATAGTTAGGATATTCTATTTGGGTATATTCAGACACCCAGTGTTGTTTAATCCACTTTCCGCGAGGTGAGACTGCAAGAGTATCTATCGACTTGAGTTACTGTGTTATCGGTGAGCGCGAGGTCAATAGCTCACGAGATTATTTTTAAGCAATTTGATATGATTTCTTATTACTCTGTCCAGGTCATGATATACCAGGTCGTATTTAATGTTTACACATTAATTGATGAATGTGTGTTTCACGCCACATCTAAGCATTTATGAATTATTTATTTAAATTACACCTTATATCAGTGAAGAAAAAATATTCTTGTTAATATACTTCAAACCTGTGTGAATAGCATTCATGTTATGTTGAATAATAATAGATTACATTCTGATGGCTTGCTAAGTTGTTAGCCAGATAAATGTAGATAAGAAAGAGATTTTAGAGGTTAACATTATAATTGAAATGAGACAGTGTTGAAAACTGTTTAATGAGGATATAAGATGGGTTATGGTGTGATAAGTAATTGAATTTGGTAGCCTCATGTCTGGGTGAGGGATGGTGTACTTTGTATTCATAAGTAAAAGGACAAAACATTATATTCCAACTTAAGTTCTATATCATGATTTATTTTTGCAGCCTTAGTTTGTCTGGACCAGGCACTCACGCGGACCTGGCAGCACATATTAGAGCAGTGATGTTATCGGTCTTCGGCCATGTTACGTGCCTATTCATTTAATGTAGAGTGGATATTACCAGTCTTATGGATATTGGAAATGTTAATTTGATATTAGGCAGGTGGTAAATATACCGGATTTTATTTGATTATTAGAAATAGTGCAAAATAAATGCATAGTGCTGGGTTTTAGCAGTGTGACGAGTGTTTTGGGGTGGAGTGGTGCTGGATTCTGCAACAAAGTTCTTTTTTTTATTACACTTCATACATCTTGTGTGAGGTGAAGAGAAGGTTACAGCGCCAACGGAAGCTGCTAAGTTCATGCTTTTTCATGTTTCATGAGTTGAGGGCGGTAGCCTGAAGAGTCGTGCAAATTAAAGAGTTCGCAACTTTCTGACTACAATTCAGGTAACTATTTGCTTTGCTAGGTGAACAGGACTAATGTGGTTGTTAGAAGTAGTCCAACAACTTCCGCCGGCGGAATCGAACCTGTGACATCTTTTTGCTTTAGAGGAGTTAACGGTACTGGGCTTTACCATTTCCCCCATAAAAGTTAATTTTCGA
>NW_024736071.1:10339588-10358358 GCF_018991925.1 Homarus americanus | reverse complement strand
GATACATTTCTGTCTCAAATAACCGAATTTACTAACTTTTTTCCAAATATCACTTACGTGACGGGATAAGCACCATCACTGATCATTACACGTATAATTACGCGATTAATATGCTACAGCATACAAACCCCATATAAAAACCATTCCTCCTCTTGCAAAGACGTATTTCGTCATGGCCAAAGTTTGGCCCCAAGTTGACATGGAAAGCATGACTTACGTCCAAATACTATAGCAGACAAGATACAGTAATGTTTCATTCACTCATCTCAATGACACTTCAACCAAATGAAAAGTATCAGAATTCAGAGACAAAATATTTCTTACTTAACAGAGCAGCATGGCAGTGCAACAGTTCCCTATGCTTTGTGTGGCGTGCGCAGACCTCCCCACCCTACATCTCCTTACGTCACATTAATCAGAATACCGTCCTCATATCTGGGGGTTGGCAATCACAGTTCTCCACTCAAAACGTTCTCGGGAAGTTTAAACCAATCCTTTAAGGTTTTTGTTCTCTGGGGTACCCATATTTAAATGCCATTCAACCATCCGTCACAGCACCTCGCCTTAACGCACAGGTTGTTACGACTTCCCCAGACGCACGGGAGCACTGCCCACCATGGTGCCGCATCTGATATCAGCACAACTAACACTTGACAAAGGACAAGGCTAATTATGCCAATTATGTCACAACTTCTTGTTCATTCCCACCATTAACATGATATCCGCATCACCCCACCACATGCTGACTTCACCTTTACTTTCCTTCATCATAACATCACATCACGTCACTATTACAACAACAACTACTACTACCACTACTTTACTGTCACTCGGAATCGAGTATGAGATCATCCAGCTATGATACAATGATATGAGTTATTGAAGATGTCACCTTCGTTGATGAACTCTGAGGTGACATTTAAGGCCGATACTGGAGAGGCAGGGCTGTCCATAGATGTTGTATGTGTGAAGGGCTACATCCAGTGCGGGAGGTGCGGCAGTAGCGTCTTGGTACGCAGTCGGGCTAACTCGAAAGTATTGACACCTCTGCGATGTTCCTCCAAGCGCTATGGTGTGGAGTGATCGTCTTCCAGGTGAAGGGGTCGATTTGGCACTTTTCAGGTTTGTCTTTAGACTATCCTTGTACATTTTTCGTTGCTCGCCAGCGTTACGTTTACCATTCGTTAGGTGACGGGTAACATGGCCAATCCAGCGTAGTTGTTCATGGATAATGGTAGCCTCGATGCTCCTACAGTTGGTGTCAGCAAGAATACTGGCATTTGTTCTCTTTTCTTACCAGCGAACTTGGAAGATGGAACGTAGACTACGTTGGTGAAGTTTTCAAGTGCCTTGACGTACATCCTATATGTGACCCATTTCTCGCTGCCATACAGCAGGGTGGCAAGGACCACTTCTCGATATACATTACGTGCAGCTTTGTAGATAATTTCAACTCCGGACAACTGAAGACATGGGTATGGAGTCTGACAAAGGGTTGAGATGCACGTTTGATCCGATGTTGAATCTCTTCATCGATGTCCGCGGTGGTGGACAAGTGTAAGCCAAGATACTGAAAGTGGGTAACATTAGAGAGGGTAATACCGCTATCTTGGATAGATGGTGGTGGTGTGGTTGAACCAGGGGCAGGCTGTAAAAGAATCAGAGTCTTATGTACATTCACCTCAAAAACGAAGCGTGCATACGCATCTGCATAGGTGTTCAGGTTTTCCTGTAGGTCGCGTTCAGTGTGAGGGACGAGGGTGAAGTCGTCTGCATAATGAAGTTCAGTGATGGAATCGGCCGACACCTTTGTTCCTGCCTGCGGTCGTCTTATGTTGAAAAGTCTCTTCATCCGGCTAAATTGGCACTGGCACGAGTAAAGAAGGCAGCCAAGATAATGGAAAAGAGAGTTGGTGCCAGGACACATACTAAGTTTTACCCCTGTTTGGGTGGGGAAGAACTCAGATTGGGTGCCATTGTGATGGCACTGCCGTTCATGCAATCATAGAGTTACCTCACAATGGCAATGAATTTAGGTGGGGCAACCAAAACGACTTAGGACCCTAAGTCGTCTTTGTTGATCGTTACGGAGGCCTTAGTAAGGGCGATGAAGGCCATGTACACCATGGACAAATCATGACGTTGTTCTCTGCATTTTTCATGAATCTGGCGGGCAGAAAAATCATGTCAGCGGTGCCACGTGATGGTCTAAAGCCACACTGAGATTCTAGGAGGAAGTTTTCCGCCTCAGGAAGAAGTCTGTTTAGGAGGACTCGGGCGATAATCTTGCCAGCTATGGAAAACAGCGAGATCCCCTCGGTAGTTGCCACAGCCTGACTATTATCCCTTGTTCTTATAAATATTGAGGATGGAGGTGTCATTAAGATTTTGGAGGATTTCCTCCTCCTCCCATTTATTCTTCAGGAGAGTGGAGACGGCTGGTAAGCAGAGGTCCTCCTGCTTTATACACCTCGGTTGGGATTTAATCAGACCCTGTGGCTTTGTTATATTTCATCTGCTTGATGGTAGTAGCTACCTCATCCAGGGATGGAGGATAGCTGGGTATTCAGGACATCCACATCGGTGTTTCGGTTGAGCAGCGAATGGTAGTGTTCTTTCCAGTGATGACGGATGCCTTCTTCTTTCTTTAGATTGTGGAGTTCGCGCTGAGCCATCGCTTTCTTCTGGCGGAAGGTAGCAGCTTTGGTCCGAGACTGAGGTTTGTTCTACCTGTATAATATGGACACCTTAAGCTGTGTATTCTTATATTACTCTATTAATTATGTATAGTAAAGTATTACAGAACATGTATTAATCCTATGTAATATTTCCATTTATTATGCACCATGTTATGTATGTGAATTATCATATTTACATATTATGTATTCAGCTTGTGAATGCTGGCATCTGTACATGCCAGCGCGGAGTGATACAGGGAGTTGAGATCGCTAGTCCTTATGGTGTGGAAGCCCACGTCTATTTGTTTCCTCTGTATATCTCCCGTACGAGAATAAGAACCTATTTTCAAGATAACAAGTGTTTGTGTATACCCTCAGTAGTGTAGAACATTTTGGGGGTATCAAAGACAAACATAGACTACCAGGTAACGAAAGTAGCACGTTTACCATTGACGAGTAATTTCACTTCTTGGGTATTTTCATCAAAGCAATCCTGGTGTTTTCTTTCGATTTGGCCAAGGATCTCACTGTAGGGTTTTGCGATGATAACTTCGAGGACACCCTATTCGGCACTCGGATTTAGATTGTTTGTTGTTGGGTTGTTTATCAGCCCATCGTCGAGCTACTCTCTGAAAGCATGCACTACTGCTTGATCCTCCATTTGCTTGGTCTTAAAACCTCTTTTGGAGGCTTGTTGCCATCGCCATTTTGGGGAGACGAAACTGAGAGTTTAGCTCTGACAAGCCGATGATCTGTGTCACAGTGTTCAGAGCCACGTATGGCTCGGGTGATGAGGACATCTCGCCGATCCCTTTCTCTGACAATGATGATGTTAATGAGATGCCAGTGTTTGGATCGTGGGCGTTGCCAAGAACCCTTGAACTTGTCGGCTTGCCTGAACAAGGTGTTGGTGATAGTCAGGATGTGTTTAACACACTTGCTGAGGAGGACTAGGCCGTCGGGATTACACTCGCCCACTCCGTTTCTCCCTATGGTTCCCTGCCATATGTCAGCATCTTAGCCAACACTGGGATTGAAGTCACCTAGTAGCAGAACCTTATCTTCTCTGGGGATAGAGGTTAGCGCTCTGTCAAAGTGGGCATAAAAGTCCTCATTGATGTCATCCTGTGCATCTAGTGTTGGGGTGTATGCACTGATGACGAAGGCATGACGTGAGTGATTCAGTGGGAATCGGGGCGTCATGAGGTGCTCGTTGACCCCAACAGGCATTTCAGTTAGCCTGTGTAGGATGGATTGGTGAATGGCAAAGCCAACTCCATTAATGTGGTTTCTTTCTGCAAGGCTTACTCTTACAGAAGAAGGTGTAACCGGACCCCGTTCTGTGAATCGACCCTCGTCTGGAAGCCGGGACTCACTAACGGCTGCTATGTTGCTCATTTGTGCCAGTATCCAGAAGGGTCCCGACACTCCATGCAGCGACCATCAGAGGTTGTATAATTTGTTTTAGACTTGACATTGTGATCATGCTTTCGACCGCCTGCAATTTTTTTCTTTTTTCTTTTTTAGGCAGGCTTTGTTTAGGGCATCTTTTCTAGACCCCTCCGAATGTTGGGTGAGCAGAGTGGCTCCTCGAAAGGGCTGCTCAGTCAAACAGACAGAACCGGATTGCACTGATGCCTAGATCCCAGTGCATAAACGACCATCTTATCTATGCCGCCCATGTGTAGAGATGCGACGAGAGGCTCCCGGCAGTCATCATCTCTGCCTGTTCCCGTCGCCACTCGTCAGTCACCATAGGGGACACACACACACACACACACACACACACACACACACACACACAGAACCCCCTTAATGCTACCGTACTGCAGGCATAAGTCATTGAGGCTCTATTAAAAAAATTTAATCTGTATTATAACTATAACCAAACAGGAAATTCTTGCAACAGGTGAAACAGCTTCAGACTGACTCATCATTGTCAATGCCAACTTCCTGGGCATGTTTTTGTTGTAAATCATATTACAATAATAACTTAATGCTTATGTAGATAGAATAAAATACTCCCATTATTTATTGGATATTGAAAGTCATCCTGTCATAAAAGCACACCCTTCTCAACCCCCAAGACCCTTGTCAAACCCCCCCCCCTCGAATGCTTTGGATTCACGAGTCGATACACTTGGGGTTCACGCCTCACGGAGAGGATGGATTGACATTGCTGAGTGTACCAGTCAGAAATGTCTCCAATGTACTGTGCAGTACGTCGCATCCGCACCTGGCTTCAAATTTTGTATTTACCTTAATTGTGTGAGTCAAGACGTAAGTAATGTTCATATTAAATTTTAATTCCCCCAAATTTCATGCAAAAAACGTTTACACAAATATTCGATGCATTCTGACGAAAAGAACATAAGAAATGGTAAAACTGTTGTTCAAATGTAAATTATTTTCTAAAATAATAGTGGAAAAAGTATGCAAATATTATTTTTCAGTTACTGTGAACATTCCCTCAAGTAAACAGAGACGCTAATGTGGTTTTCGTGGACGCTTCACTTACAGCTGACTTCAACTTCTATATTTTCCACAATTTCTGAGTGAAGACTTGAATAATGTTTATTTCTAACTTAAATTACTAATGCCTGCATACAAAAATAAAGCCACAAAAATTAAAAAAAATTGCGTGGAATAATGGGAAAATACATTAAAAAAGATTTCTTCCGTTTTTGTCACTGGGCTGGTACGAGGCGAAAGTTAAGAAACATTTTAAAGATTTTTTCTGAGTTAAAGTTAACTCGTTTAACAAGTTTATATAAAGTTGGTGGCTCGA
This sequence comes from Homarus americanus, assembly GCF_018991925.1. Lineage (NCBI taxonomy): Eukaryota > Metazoa > Arthropoda > Malacostraca > Decapoda > Nephropidae > Homarus > Homarus americanus. The sequence goes on along the minus strand of NW_024736071.1, from coordinate 10,352,892 downwards.
AGAGAGACTAGGGAGATACCACACTGTCACGCATTACACTTTCTCTCTCTCTCTCTGTCTCTCCTAAATGTTCTGTCACTAACTTGCAGCATGTCTCACTCACTCTCTCTTGTTTTAGTCTGTACCTCATGTCGTCCCTGAAATACACTATTGCGAGTTACCTAGCTAACGGGACCCATCATAAAGCTCACCTGGTCGACTAGGATGGCCCCCAAAAAACTTAGAATCACCTGAAGATTACCCTTTCCTGCTTACTACACCTTAGTATTAACCACTCTAACGCTCACCAAGCCTCACCCTACCAGGTAGCGTTAGGGTAAAGTAATCTGGGTAAGCTAAATTTCAGGTGATGTGAAACTCTTAGCTCATTACTGTACGCCAAGTATCAAGAAAGCATGCGAGGCTACGACACTGCATCATCTTACGTTAATGAAAAACTAGACGACATTGTCCCAGATACAAATCATAAGACCTCGGTAATGATAATGATCTGCATTAAACTGGCCCACAGACTGAACGAATAACACTGGTAGAGGAATCTTGTTAGTGGCCGATCACCCGATGATTAGTGTCCTGGAGCGGGGCGAGGTTTAGATAGTATAGATTAGCAATGCGTTAGATTAGCGTTAGGTCATCGCAAGTTAGGTTAGGATAGGATTGGTTAGCGATGAAATAATCAGTGGGGCTATTCTTCAGGCGATCCCAAATAGCCCTAAAAAAATATTCCATTATGGTCGACACAGAACTCTGTAACACAAAAAATTCCAACATTAGTATTACTTACTCATGTGGGCGTGGTCGCGTGAGTGGAGGAGAGGTCAATGCTGTGTGTATACGAGTATAGTTGTGTTTATCTAACTAACTTTGTAGCATGTAGCTATGGCTTGTGTCCGCTGCATAAACCACCAACGGAAAGAGTTACAAGTTTCACACGTGGTATATTACCATGACAACTCCTCGAGACGCTGTTGAGTTTTGTAAGCCAAAATGTTATAGATTAAAGTGACAGCTACGAAAAAAGGCAACACCTGGCGTGACTTGGCACCTTAGTTCTTGAGTGCCTTCAAATTAAATATATTAGCGTTAGTACGGATTACCTTATCCTTTTAGACACCCCAGCATACTTAACCTGATGATTAGACACCCTAACGTTACATGGGAAGGTTAGTTTATGTTGTTAGGTTAGGTTAATTTAGGTGAGGTTAGGTTAAGTTAATTTAGGTTAGATTAGACTAGGTTAGGTTAGGTTAGTGGTAGGCTAAGTTAAGTTAGGTTATGGTAGCTTTAGGATATATGAACTAACAGGTGAAATACACCGGAATTCCTAATTGTCAGGTGGTAAATCATAACATACAAGATGGAATTATTATTACTGGGCCGAGCCGAAACTCCTCCCTCCACAGTGTAACCTGACAGCCTCCTCATTAGGTTAGGAAGGACGAAGCGAGAAAACGACTACTACTGTACGAGCAGCCTCATCTTCTGCCGGGGGTGGGGATACAGGTGACACACGTAATGACCAAAGTTTCAGGATGCCAGGGATTTGTTACTCTTTTACAACTTAGAAATTAACAGCGTGTATAATTTTCAGTGGTAGACAGGACAAGTAGACAGTATAGCTTTCAGTGATAGACAGTATCGTTTTCCGTGATAGACTGTACAGTGTAGTTTTCAGCGATAGACAGCAAAGTTTTCGGCAACAGACAGGACAAATTGACATATAATTCATAGACGTGAACAATAGACAGTAGCTATATTTTGAAAAGTAAAAGACAAATTTGTCCAGAAATGCTGAATAGTGATTATCTGTTATCCATGTTGTAAGACATAATATTGTGTTACCTGAAGATTAGATACCCCAGCTTGTGTTATATGAAGATTAGATACCCCAGCTTATTTCACCTGAATATTCGATAGCTCAGCTTATTTCACCTGAAAATTAACCACCCTAACACTACCTGGGAGGTTAGGTGAGTGTCAGGTTGGTTAATCTACAGGTGAAATAAGCTGGGGTGTCTAATCTTCATATGACACAGGCTGGGGTATCTAATCTTCAGGGGAAATAAGCTGGGGTATCTAATTTTCAGGTGATCTATATTATAGTATTAATTTTCTCTAAATACAAACATAAAGTGCTAACGTATATACATTAAAATATAAAATCTTCCGTTATCGTTTATTTTCTATTTTCTTGAACACAGTTAAAGGGAAAACTGTTGCAAGTGATTATTTGACCTTCAACAACTGTTAATTAAAGAGGAAGATAATAATTCTGAAACTATTTATCTTCCTTAACGAAATAAGTGATGAATCATGATTGTATTTTGATCCAGAGTCTCGTCGTAATTCAGAACTATTGCAATGTCGGTCGGCACCTCCGTTAATTCCAGTTTCTTAGAAAGTACAAACTCAATTTTGCTGAAATTCTACAGATATATTCGTGAAATCCTATCCCTACCACCGGTTAATTCTATCCAAATTGCTTCTGTATTCAGTTCATTTTTATTTTCTTATTGATTTCACACTTCAGATTATCCCTGACAGATTGCTACCCTGCCTCTTTTCCTAATCTGCCTATCGATATGGAACATTCCAACGCCCTGATTTCAGCCATTTTTTCTCATACTTCTGCGGTTTACATAGTAGACATTTCAGTTAGTCGTAATCTGAACCCTTTCTTTGTCGCCTTTAGCTTTTAACTCCCTGCCTAATTTAGTTTTATCATCATTCCTTACACTATTTCTCTGTAACCTTTCTCTTTGTTTACCCGCTCCCACTGCAGTCTCCTCGATCCCCGTGCACACATGTTCCCCTAGCAACTGCCCTCTCGAGAGAGCCAGAAAGGATTGCCACCCCATCCTTAGATATACCTGTATGTGCCCCATCCCTAGCATACAGATCTCTTCTGCCATAATAGTTGTCCCAGTTGTCAAGATGGCCGTTGACACCAAATGCCCTTGACAACCATTCATTTTCAACTCTTCTTCTGGGGAGGACACCACATATAATAGGGATCCCTCCCTTCAACCTAATACATTCGATAGCTGCCTTCAACTTATCAAGGAGCTCCTCATCCTTACACCGGCCAATATCATTGCCTCGTGCACTAAGGCAGATAATGGGATTGTTCCCATTAACAGACTAGATATTGTCCACCTTGTCAACTATTTCCCCCACCCCAGCTCTTGACAAACACACTCGCATCCTATTTCTATTTTTGACACAAAAAGCTCTATCCAGGTACCGTACCTGGGAATCACCATCAATTAATGTTTTGTACCTTTCTTGTCATCCCTGTCGTTTGACTATGTTCCCGTCCAATTCGTTTAATAACGGAGTAAAAAAGTTAGTAAACTTAGCTGTATTTGTTTCCCTGTCTTTCTTCACCACTAGTTTGGTTGTTCGTCAGACTCTCCCTGTCTCGAGTCTTCCCCCTTCATCTTCGCAATCACTTCCTTTAATTTAAAGTTTTCGTCCTTGACCTACACTAACTCGGTCATCAGAAGGGCACAGAGCTGTTCACAGCTAACACTAGCCATTGCACTGACAGTTTATCCCCAGGAGCTAAATTGACAGTGACCTTTCCTCTAGCGAGATCGGCACACAACACGGACATGCACGGACAGACAGGTGAACACACGGACAGACAGACGAAAACACGCAAAAAAGACGAACACACGCACAGAAAGATGACCACACGCACACGAACACACGCACGGAAAGACGACCACACGCACATACAAACGAAAACATTTACAGACAGACGAACACATGCATAGAAGGACGAACATACACGGACAGACGGCCACACGCACAGACAGACGAGTACTCTCACGGAAAGACGGGCACATGCACAAACAGACGGGCACATGCACAGACAGGCGAACACACGCACAGACAGATGGGCACGCTCACAGACAGATGGACACACTCACAGACAGGTAATAGGCAGCTACCAAACAGGGAGGTACTACCGCCTGGGAAGATATTGGAAGCATAATGTGTTGTCTAATGGTAGACCCTGCTGCCATATGGCATCACGAAAATTGTGACCAAGTCCCAGGTTGCTGATCTGACTTTCTGCCTCATTTACACACAATTGCAGGGTCTCAATTGTTTCTCTTACTTTGACAACACAACATACATTTATCGTTTCTCACTATTGATCTTTTTTTTTTGTATCTATGGACTTTAATTATTATTATTATTATTATTATTATTATTATTATTATTATTATTATTATTATTATTATTATTATTATTATTATTATTATTATTATTATTATTATTATTATTATTATTATTATATTTTCGCCTCCAGGCCCTAAAGTGGGTCATTGACCTGTGTCCTGGTGGGACAATCCCGTAAAAAAAAAAGACGGGCACGCGCACAGTCAGACGGGCACATGCACAGACAGACCGGCACATGTACAGACAGACAGACGGGCACGCGCACAGACAGACGGGCACATGTACAGAAAGACGGGCAAACGCACAGACAGACGGGCACATGCACAGACAGACGGGCACGCGCACAGACAAACGGGCACATGCACAGACAGACCGGCACATGTCCAGACAGACAGACGGGCACGCGCACAGACAGACGGCACATGCACAGAAGGACGGGCACACGCACAGACAGACGGGCACGCGCACAAACAGACGGGCACATGCACAGAAAGAAGAGCATACGCAAAGTCAGACGGGAATACGCATAGGCAGATGGACACACGCACGGACAGATGGGCACACGCACGGACAGACGGGCAAATGCACAGACAGATGGGCACACGCTCTTATAGACGAGCACACTCACGGGAACTTTAGCTCCCTCCACCAGAGGGACCACCAACCTCTCCTCCCGGTACAGCTGAGAGACAGACGGTCGGTCATATAACATATCTCTTACAGTCACCTCTTACAGTTGGTCACGCCTCAGGACACAACGGGACCACAACCCAGTCATCACCCATGAATCATCAGACATAGCACACGCACGAACACACACGAAAAAACCCTCGTCTCTAACTTAATTCTCAACTAGACAATAAAACTCAATTGGAATCTTTGTATGGGTTGTTTTGTGGGAGCCACTAGTTCTTCACCTCATGCTACAGCTGCTTCCCCTACCCCACAATTACTACATTAAGCTCACGACACTGTTAAAAAGTGGTTGGAGTGAAAGCCACCACATCAGATGATTGGCTGAGAGAATATTAACGGCATAGTCACAGTCGTGGGAGTCTAGGATGTGTTGAGAATATTGAAGTCATCTGCTCTGTTCGGTCCTGGCACGTGACTGACTATTATGTTGATGTTTTTTGGCTTTGTCTTGAGATGTGATTGGCCGAGAATGACAACTTTTGCTGTTCAGCCCTGGGAGATGATTGGCCAAGAATGTCGACATTTTCTACTTAACCCTAGGATATGATTGGCCGAGAATGCTGACATTTTATTCTCAGTCCTGGGAAATGATTGGCTGAAAATGCTGACATTTTCTGTGCAGTTCTTGGAGTTAGTTGGCCGAGAATGCTGGAATTTTCTGTAAGTGTTAAGGTGCAAACACTGCTTGCTTCCTCTCGCTATCAGCTACCGCCGCTGGCTAATCCTCGTGGCGAAAACGGAAGCAACTTGCATAAATCCTCTCTAGCCAGTACACAGCCTCTTCAACATCAAGACTCCTGCTGTGCCTCCTCGTGGCAACACAAAGTAACTGGGTGCCTCGTGGGCTCAAACTAGACCAGCAGGGGATCTCGGAGCAGCAGTGGGCCCTAGAGGGACGGCGCATAGGCCCACTAGCATGTGGACACGTCCTGGTGCCTACCAACAACTGTCCCGCTGCCATGCGGATTAACCTTGGTAGGTATAAGGCTACTGGAGTAAACCCCGAATGAAAAATCTGCGGAGCCCTGCATCAGACAGCCGTGCTTACATAGCTCCAGTAAGACCCCTATGTTGGTATAGGTGGAAGAGGTGACCAACATGGGATGCCAACAACTACATCATGAAGGTAAACATGATGGACAGGCTACTAAGACGAAACCCAACAAACAAGGCTATCGCCAGTCCATTGCAACTCTCCCTCTCCCCAGTCGTTGCAACACTTGCACCACTGTATCAGGAAAAGGGGGAGGCAAGATGTGTGGTTGCAGCCTGTGCTCTTGCCTCACCACATATATCAACTCACACGCAGCCATCATCCACCTCATCATACCTCTCATCGTCATCAAAACCCCTATACCCCCAAAAGTCCTGGCGACGGACGAGTGGCGATGGGGACAGGCAGAGATGACTGCCGGGAGTCTCTAGTCACAACTCTACACATGGCCGGCATAGAGAAGATGATCGTTTATGTACTGGGATCTAGGCAACAGTGCAATCTGGTTCTGTCTGTGCAATTAAGCAGCCCTTTCGAGGAGCCACTCTGGTCACCCCACATGGGGAAGGAGCTAGAAAAGGTGCCCTAAATATAGCCTGCCTAAAAACCCAACCTGACTGGACAACTGTACCCAATAAGCTCATCCTTATGCGGTCGAAAACACTAGAGAATCATAGATCAAAGCAAAAACAAACCTTTCTGGATAATGGCACAAATGAGCATCCTGGAAGAAGAACGGTCCTTGTGGCAGAAGAGCTGGCTAGGTATAACATCAACATAGCAGCCATTTGTGAGTCCCAGCTCCCAGACGAGGGTCGATTCACAGAACAGGAATCTGGCTATACATTCTTTTGGAAGGGTAAGGCTGCTGCGGAGAAAAACCGAATATATGGAGTTTGCTTTGCCATCTGCCAATACATTCTACACAGGCTAGCTGAAATATCTGTAGGGATCAACGACCGCCTCATGATGCTCCGATTCCCACTGAATCCCTCATGTCATGCCTTCTTCATTAGTGCATATGTCCCAACACTGGATGCAGAGGGTGACATCAAGGAGTCCTTTTATGCCGACCTTGACAAAGTGCTAACCTCTATCCCTAGAGAATATAAGGTTGTGCTCCTAGGTGACTTCAATGCCAAAGTTAGCAGAGATACTGACATTTGGCAGGGAATCATAGGGAGAAATGGACAAGGCAAGTGTAACCTAATACTCTACTCCTCTTCAGAAAGTGTACTGCACACAACCACAATATCACAAATACCTTGTTTAGGCAGGCCGACAAGTTCAAGGGTTCTTGGCAACACCCACGACCGAAACACTGTTATCTCTTTAACTACATCATTGTCAGAGAAAGAGATCGCAGAGATGTCCTCATCACCTGAGCCATGCGTGGGTAAGACCACTGTGACATTGATCATAGGCTCGTCAGAGCCAAGATCTCAATTTACGTCGTCCGAAAACGGCGAAGGCAGCAAGCCTCCAGAAAAGATTTTAACACTAAGCGTGTGGAGGATCCAGCAGTAGCACATGTTTTAGAGAACAGCTCGAACATGGGCTGATAAACTACCCGACAAAAAAAATACCCAAATCTCAGTGTCGAATGGGCTATTCTCGACACTGTCATGACAAAAATCTGCAGAGAGACCCTCGGCCAGATCGAAAGAATACACCAGGACTGATTTGATGAAAATGACCCGGAAATCAATGTACTCGTCGATGATAAATGAGCTGATTTAACTGATTGGCAGAACAACCTTCAGTCTCAGACCAAAGTTGATACCTTCAGCAAGAAAAAGTGGCGGCCCAGCGTAAACTATGCAATCTAAAGAACGACTAGTTTAAAAATAACGCGTGTGAAACACGTAAACTTGCAGATGAACACAAGATGCACATATTTTTCAATTCCACTAAAACATTTTATGGGCTAATCACTCATGGTGCAGCCCCCCTCTGCTCATCCGATGGTAACTCCCTAATTAAAGATGAAAAAGGCATCCTTCAGCACTGAAAGAAAGCACTCCCATTCCCTGCTCAACCGAAACACCGATGTGGATGTCCTGACTACCCAGTAGGTCCCCCAGTGTACAGATCTGACCCACCTCCTTTATCCTCGATCCCTGGAAGAGGTAGCTACTGCCATCATCCGAGATGTATAAAGCAGGAGGAAATCTGCTCACCAGCCATCTCCACTATTTCCTGGAGACTATTTGGGAAAAGGAGGAAATCCCCCAGGCTCTTAAAGACACCTCCATCGTCAAGGGAGACCGGTCGGACTGTGGCAACGACCGCGGGATCTCACTGTTGTCCATAGCTGGGAAGATTATCGCCCAAGTCCTCCGAAACAGACTTCTTTCTGAGGCGGAAAACTTCCTCCCAGAATCTTAATGTGACTTTAGACCATCATGTGGCACCACTGACATGATCTTCGCTGCTCGCCAAATACAGAAAAAGTGCAGAGAACGGCGTCGTGACCTATACATGGGCTTCATCGACCAAACGAAGGTCTTCGACTCGATCAACAAGGAAGCCTTCTGGCAGACCCTAAACCGTTTTGGGCTGCCCACCAAAATTCATCGCCATTTTGAGGCAACTTCATGATGGCATCAGCTGCAGTGTTCTGGACAATGGCACCCAGTCTTGAGTTCTTCCCCATCCAAACGGAGGTAAAACAAGGATGTGTACTGGCACCAACTCTCTTTTCCATTTTCTTGTCTGCCTTCCTTACTCGTGTCAGTGCCAATTTAGCTGGCAGATTGGACATCAAGTACCGGATGGACGGGTGGGGAAGGGGGGGGTCTTTTCAACATAAGACGACTCCAGGCAGAAACAAAGGTGTCGGCTGCTGACATTACTGAACTTCAGTATGGAGACGACCTCACCATTGACGTTTACACTGAACGTGACCTACAGGAGATCCTGAACACCTATGTAGATGCGTATGCACACTTCGGCCTTGAGGTGAGTGATCGTAAGACTCAGATTCTCTTTCAGCCTGCCTCTGGTTCAACCACACCTCCACCATTCATCCAGCTTAACAGTACTACCCTCTCTAATTTCAACCACTTTCGGTATCTCGGCTCCCACATCTTTGGACGGCACTGCCGGTCCCGTATCGGCCTCTTTAGTCACCTCAGAGTTCACCAACGTAGGTGACATCCTTAATAACATATATCATTGTATCATAGCTGGATGATCATGATACTCGATTCCGAGTGACATCAAAGTAGTGGTAGTGGTAGTCCTGGGAGATGATTAGGGAAGAATGGTGACATTTCCTCCTCAGTCGTGGGTTACGTTGAGATCTGTGTGCCTTAATTAATTTGTTGTGTCATATGTCGAGTCCTGGGAGGTGAGTGGTCGAGAATGTTGATGCATCGTTGAGCTTTCAAGCAAATCAGGAAATATATTTTTCCCGACACAGCTTCATAGGATTCACCAACTCATGGGTCTAGACTCAAAACAAATATAACCTAACCTAATCTTTACGTAAATTAATCTAACCTAATGGAATTTACCTTTAACTAACCAACAGTAACCTACATTGACCTAAACTAACTTCACCAAACTTAACCTAATCTGATTATCCCAAGCTAGCATGACCTAACTATTCCTAATTTAACCCAACCTAATTAAACCTAACACAACTTAACCTCAGGTAACCTGACCAAATTAATCTAACCTAAATTAACCAATACTAACCTATCTTGGCCTAACCTAACCTGACCTACCTACAGCTGCGTTAACTTTCAGTGCCTTTAACCTAACTTAACTTTAATTAATCTAACTAAACCAAACACTCACACATTACACAAACACCTTTAAAGAAAAGTGAGTCAGACGCAAATATATACCCACAAAAACCAATACGCAACGAAAAAAGAAACACGGACAATCACAACCATATATTCAAACAAATGTGCACACACACACAAACTACTACTACTACTATTACTACTACTTTGCTGTCACTCGGAATCGAGTATGACGATCACCCAGCTATATTACAATTATATGAGTTATTAAAGTTGTCACCTACGTTGGTGAGGTTTGAGGTGAATCGAGAGGCCGATACAGGACCGGCAGGGCCATCCACAGACGTTGCACATGTGGAGGGCTATATCTAGTGGGGGAGGGGCGGTGGCAGAAATCTTTCCGGTGCTTGTCCGTCTCGGTATGCAGTAGGGCTAACTCGAAAGTATTGATACTTTCCAGTGTGGTGCTCCTCCAATCATTACGGTGTGGACTGATCGTCTCCCAGGTGAAGGGGTCGATTTGTCACTTGTTCAGGTTTGTCTTAAAACCAATCATATACCTTTTCCGTTGCGCGCCAGCTTTACGTTTACTATTCGTTGGGTGACTGTAAAGTAGCTGTTTTGGTAGTCTTCTGTCGCCCATACGGGTAATATGGCCAGTCCAGCGTAGTTTAAAGATAAATGCAGCTTCTATGCTCCTACAGTTGGTGTCAGCGAGAATACTAGCATTTATTCACTTGTCTTTCCAGTGAACTCGTAGGATAGAACATAGATTACGTTGGTGAAAGTTATCAAGTGCCTTGAGGTGGCTCCTGTATGTGAACCCATGTCTCGCTACTATACAGCAAGGTGGGGAGGACCACTGATCGATGTACGTGCAGCTTTGTAGATAATTTCAGTTCCCTGCAGCTTAAGACATAGGTACGGAATCTGCCGAAGGCTTGAGATGCGCTTCTGATCTGATGTTGAGTCTCTTCATTGATGTTTGTGGTGGTGGACAGGGGGTAGCCAAGATAATGAAAGTGGGTAACATTAGAGAGGGTAGTACCGTTAACCTGGATGGATGGTGGAGGTGTGGCTGAACCAGGGGCAGGCTGAAAGAAAATCTGAGTTTTCGGTGGATTCACTTCAAGGCCGAGGTGTGCATACGTATCTGCGAAGGTGTTGAGGATCTCCGATAGGTCGCGTTCAGTGTGAGCGATGAGGGTGAGCTCATCTGCATAATGTTGTTCAGTGATGTAATGGGTCGCCCTGACACCATTGTAATGGACATTATTGACCTCATTATGAAGATATAGTGAGAATTATAATAGGAGGGATTGCGAAGTTAGGAAAGTTGGTAGCGTGGCACAATATTTATTTAGTATTAATTGGATCTTAGGGGGAATCTTCTAAACAACAATTCTATGTACATCTATTTATTAGTGAAGTGAATGACACAGGACACACTAACATATCATGATATTGTCGTTACCAGATAATGTCACCTAGACATAAACCTGACATGGATACACACCCCACCACAGTAATTCACCCTATGGGTCGCTCAGGGCCTGGTACTGCTGGAGGGGAGTTGTCCTCTTCCCAACCCAGGACGTGAGCCTACGTGTGACTCCAACTGCGGCTGCATTCTGTCTCTGCTGAGAATGAGCTGTTGGTCCTTTTTATTAGGGTTTCCAGGTCGCCATATTATCACAAATCAATCTTATCTTGTCCGGTACTGGATGTCCTCCCCGCTGGCTTAATTGGCACTGGCAAGTAAGGAACCCAAGAAAATGGAAAAGAGAGTTGGTGCCAGTACACATACTTGATATACACCCCGTCTGGATGGGGAAGAACTCAGTCTGGGTGACATTGTGCAGGACAGTACAGTTCATGCCATCAAGGAGTTGCCTCACAATGGCAATAAATTTTAGTGGGCAACCAAAATGACCGAGGGCTTCCCAGTTGACTGAGTTAAAGATCGATGAATGCCATGTACAAGTCACGACGCTGATGGAAATTATGATGAGCTGTTTGATGGCCGTGCATGAGTTGATTTATGTGGTGAGGCAGGAGCGCAGGCTGCAACCACACATCTTAGCTCTCCCCTTTCTTGATTCAGTGGTGCAGGTAGCTGCATCAACTGGGAAGAGGGAGAGTTGTAAAGGACTTACGATAACCCAACTTTGTTGGGTTTCGCCACAGTAACTTGTCCATCTTGTATTGCCTTAGTCCTTGGATCCCCTTAAGCACTTTTCGTTCGAGCTTTACTCCTGTACCCCTATACCTACCAAAGTTAATCCACAAGGTAGCGGGACAGTGGTATGTAGGCGCCGGGGCGTGTCTATATGCCAATGGACTTATGCACCGTTCCTCTAGAGCACACTGGTGCTCGAGATCCTGCTTGTCTTGCCTGGGGCCACGAGGCAAGCAGTTACCGTGACACACACACACACACACACACACACACACACACACACACACACACACACACCATAGACAACAAACTAAATTGGAAGCCACACGTCAGTGAAGTTGTCAAATCCTCCAGTTTCCGTCTCCACCTCCTCCGCCGACTCCAGTCCCTCGGAGTTCCTGCACCCGAGCTCCTCAGTGTTTACTCAACATTCATACTTCCCAAGCTCACCTATGCCTCCCCTACCTGGTCTTCCTCCCTAAATGCCACACAACGTAAACACATAGAAAAAGTGCAAAAGAGGGCATGCAAGATTATTCTCTCCCCTTCCTACTCCACATATCAAGAAGCGCTCAACACACTGACCCTTTCGGCTCTCACTGACCATCACCACGACCTCATCTGCAAATTTGGTAAGAAGCTTCTGCAACATCCTCGACACCGGCCCCTACTACCACTTGAGATCACTAGCCCGAGAATTGCTGTTCGACACCACAACCGCATCCAGCCCATACGAGCACGAACTGATCGCTTTAAGAACAGCCCAGTCCCAACCATTGCAAAAATTATCAATAACTTGTAATAAACCAGTGTATTCACTCCCAGTAAATCCTACTTCTTGCACTGACACTATGTTGAAATGCCCTGTAGTTTGAGCTTTTCCCCATCTAGTTATCATATAACTTATTTGTATCACTTATGTTACTTGTATATTATTTGTAAATCGAAACCCATTCCCCAATTATGTAACTGTATATTTTCAGCCTTCTGGCTGCTTTGCTCTTTCAATAAACCGTTAATTATTATTATTATTATTATTATTATTATTATTATTATTATTATTATTATTATTATTATTATTATTATTATTATTATTATTATTATTATTATTATTACAAAATGGTCATACCTATACATATACGCACACACAGGTACAAACATGTTTAAGGTGATGCATTAATAGATAAGATGGGGCACCATTATTAATGAACGGGTGGAGACACTCAGGCGTATGAGAACTCAGGTAAACTGGGTTAGTGTTTGTTACCTCACTTATGTACACAACTGTGCTTGTCTCATCTCTCTGTGTACCAATGTGTGTGTGTGTGTGTGTGTACCTGTGTGTACCTTTCCCCTATTCTCCCTACCACCCGTTCCAGCCTCCCTCCCTTCTACACTTCCATGACACCTGCCCCTCCACACCTCACTGCCTGCCGTCTCTCCACACCTTCTTACTGCCCGTCCATTCATACCTCCCTTCCATCGGGGG
>NW_024736071.1:10222699-10339488 GCF_018991925.1 Homarus americanus | reverse complement strand
ACTCCGGGATGGGGTAAGAGACTCCGGAATGTAGGAGGTGAAAGATTCCGGGATGTAGGGGGTAAGAGACTCCGGGATGTAGGGGGTAAGAGACTCCGGGATGTAGGGGGTGAGAGACTGTTTTCCTCCCTATCTCTTTCATGGCCTTGCATTTATCACTCTCTCTCTTTCTCAAACGCAACTAAATATGTGTTACAGTTAAAATGTGTAATTAGTCATTTCGTGAAATGACTAGTCATCGTGTGTAATGTACAGTAAATTAACCTAACCTCTCTGTGTCACAAACAAGGTTTAAATGCATACATACAGGAATGAAAAATGCAGTTTTATGCACGCACACACACACACACACACACACACACACACACACACGTGTGGTCCCTCAAAACACCATCAGTGAGGGAGTTACTATACCATGTATTTGCTGTTCAACACCTCAGCCCATGTGACCTACTTCACATCCACTGTAAATATTAACTTGTTCACTGTATGTTCCTTTTCCTTTCTCTAACGAAGGCTTTTGTTTACACCCCCATGTCAATGCATGTAATAAATCATTTATGTTCAATGCATATTTTCAGCCTTCGGGATGCAGAACCTTTTCAATAAACCGTTAATTATTATTATTATTATTATTATTATTATTATTATTATTATTATTATTATTATTATTACACACACACACACACACACACACACTACTACTACTACGACTTAATACTTTGCTGTCACTCGGAATCGAGTATGACGATCAACCAGCTATGATACAATGATATCAGTTATTAGGGATGTCCCCTAGGTTAGTGAGTTTTGAGGTGACGAAAGAGACCGATACGGGACCCGCAGCGTCGTTCACATTCGTTGCACATGTGGAGGGCTCCACCTACTACTACTTGCGGGGCGGTGGCAGCGTCTTTCCGGCGTTGGCGCTTGTCTGCCACGGTTTGCAATCGGGCTAACTCGAAAACATTGACACACCTCGTGCGGTGCTCCTCCAAGCGTTACGATGTGCAGTAATCGACTACCAGGTGAGGGGTCGATTTGGTACGTTTTCATGACTGTCTTAACACTATCCTTATACCTTTTCAATTGCCCGCCGGCGTTACGTTTACTATTCGCTAGGTGACTGTAAAATAGCTGCTTTGGCAGTCTATTGTAGTCCATGCGGGTCATATGACCATTCTAACGTGGTTGTTCATGGATAATGGTAGCCTCGATGCTCCTACAGTTGGTGTCAGCAAGAATACTGGCATTTGTTCTCTTGTCTTCCCAGCGAACTCGGAGGATGGAACGTAGACTACGTTGGTGAAAGTTTTCAAGTGCCTTGAGGTGCCTCCTATATGCGACCCATGTCACAATGCCATATAGCAGGGTGGGGAGGACCACTGCTCGATATAAGTGCAGCTTTGTAGATAATTTCAGCTCCCTACAGCTGAAGACTAGATTTCGGAATCTGCCAAAGGCATGAGATGCACATCTGATCCGATGCTGAATCTCTTCGTCGATGTGTGCGGTTGTGGACAGGTAGGAGCCGAGATATCGAAAGTGGGCAACATTAGAGAGGGTAGTACCGTTAAGATGGATGGATGGTGGAGGTGTGTCTGAACCAGGGGCAGGTTGAAAGAGAATCTGAGTCTTATGTACATTCACCTCAAGGTTGAAGTGTACATACGCATCTGCGTAGGTGTTCAAGATCTCCTGTAGGTCGTGTTCGGTGTGAGCAACAAGGGCGAGATCGTCTGCATACTGAAGTTCAGTAATGAAAGCTGCGGACACCTTTGTTCTTGCCTGGAGTCGTCTTATGTTGAAAAGACCCCCCTTCACCCGGTACTCGATGTTCACCACACTGGCTAAATTGGCACTGGCACGAGTAAGGAAGGGAGCCAAGAAGATGGAAAAGAGAATTGGTGCCAGTACACACCCTTGTTTAACCGCAGTTTGGATGGGGAAGAACTGACTGGGTGCCATTGTGCAGCGCACTGCCGTTTATGCCATCGTGGAGTTGCCTCACAATGACGATGAATTTTGATGGGCAGCCCAAACGGCTGAGGGTCCACCAGAGGGCTTTCCTGTTGACCGAGTCGAAGGCCTTGGTTAGGTTGATGAAAGCCATATACAGCGAGATCCCACGGTAGTTACCACAATCTGCCCGGTCTCCCTTGTTCTTATAAATATTGACAATGGAGGCGTCTTTAAGAGCTTGGGGGATTTCGCCCCTTTTTCCATATATTTTTCAGGTGAAAGTGGAGACTGCTAGTAAGCAGAGGTCCTCCTGCTTTATACACCTCGGCTGGGATTCCATCAGGCCCTGAGGCTTCGTTAATTTTCATCTTTTTGATGGCAGTAACTACCTCATCCAGGGATGGAGGATAGCTGAGGTGGGTCAGCTCAGGATGCTGAGGGACTTGCTGGGTAGTTAGGACATCCACATCGGTGTTTCGGTTGAGCAATGAATGGTAGTGCTCTTTCCAGCACTGAAGGAGGCCTAAATTAAGAGGTTACCGTCAGATGAGCGGAGGGGGACTGCGCCATGAGTGGCTGGCCCATAAAATGTTTTAGTGGAAATGAAAAATTCGCACACTTTGTACTGATCTGCAAGTTTTTGTGCTTCACACGCTTTATTTTTAAGCCAGTCGTTCTTTAGATTGCGAAGTTCCTGCTGGGCTGCCACTTTCTTGTTTTATGAAGATATCAGCTTTGTTCCGAGACTGAGGGTTGTTCTGCCAGTCAGTACTTTGATTGCCTGGTTATTTTCATCAAACCAGTCCTGGTGTATTTTTTTGATCTGGCCGAGGATCTCTCTGCAGGTTTTTGTCATAACAGCATTAAGAGTATCCCATTTGGAAGTGGGATTCACGTTGTTTGCTGTTGGGTTGTTTATAAGCCCATGTTCGAGCTGCTCTCTGAAAGCATGTGCTACTGCGGGATCCTCCAGACGCTTAGTATTAAAACCTTTTCTGGTGACTTGCTTCTTTCGCTGTTTTGGGGCGACGTGAGGTGAGAGCTTGGATCTGACAAGTCGATGATCAGTGTCACAGTGGTCTGAGCTACGCCTGGCACTGGCGATGAGGACATCTCGGCGATCTCTTTCTCTGACAATGATGTAGTCAATGAGATGCCAGTGTTTGGATCGTGGGTGTTGCCACGAACCCTTCAACTTGTCGGCCTGCCTAAACAAGGTATTGGTGATAGTGAGATTGTGTGCAGCACACTTGCTGAGGAGGAGTAGGCCGTTGGGATTACACTTGCCTAGTCCATTTCTCCCTACGGTTCCCTGCCAAATGTTAGCATCTCTGCCAACTCTGGCATTGAAGTCACCAAGGAGCATAAGCTTGTCTTCTCTTGGGATAGAGGTTAGCACGCTGTCGAGGTCGGCGTAAAAGGCCTCCTTGATGTCATCCTCTGCATCCAGTATTGGGGCATATGCACTGATGAAGAAGGCATGACGTGATTGATTTTGTGGAACTCGAAGCGTCATGAGGTGCTGGTTGATCTCAATAGGCATTTCAGTTAGCCTGTGTAGGATGCGTTGGCGGATGGCAAAGCCAACTCCATAAATGAGGTTTCTCTGCCCAGCAGGCTTACTATTCCAGATGAAGGTGTAGCCAGACCCCCTTTCTGTGAGTTGACCCTCATCTGGGAGCCGGGACTCACTGATGGCTGCTATGTCGATGTTATACACAGCCAGCTCTTTTGCTACAAGGGCAGGTCTTCTTTCAGGATGCACATTTGTGCCAGTATCCAGAGGGTCCAAACATTCCATGCAGTGACCATAAGAGGTTGTATGGTTTGTTTTTGTTTGGATCTGCGATTTTAGTTGTGTTTTCGACCGCATAAGGAAGACCTTGCTGGGTGCGGTTTCCCAGTCAGGATGGGTTTTTAGGCAGGCTATGTTTAGGGCACCTATTCTAGCCCCTTCCCCATGTGGGGTGAGCAGAGTTGCTCTCCGAAAGGGCTGCTCAGTCGCACAGACAGGACCGTATTGAACTGCTGCCTAGATCCCATTGCATAAACGACCATCTTATCCTTGTCACCCATGTGCAGAGTTGTGACTAGAGACTCCTGGCAGTCATCTCTGTCTGTCCCCGTCGCCACTCGTCCGTCGCCATAGGACTTTTAGGGGTATATGGGTTTTGATGATGATGAGAGGTATGACGAACTGGATGATGGCTGCGTGTGTGTTGATTTACGTGGTAAGGCAGGAGTGCAGGCTGCAACCACACATCTTGGCTCGCCCTTTTCCTGATACAGTGGTGCAAGTGTTGCAACGACTGGGGAGAGAGAGAGTTGCAATGGACTGCCGATAGCCCAGTTTGTTGGGTTTCGCCCTAGTAGCCTGTCCATCAGGCATTGCCTTCGTCCGCCGGTGTAGTGGATGGGTTTCCATGGTGGTCACCACTTCCGCCTACACCACCGTTGAGGTCTTGTTGGAGCTCTGTAAGCATGTCTGCCTGATGCAGGGCTCCACCACAGATTTTTCGTTCGGGGTTTACTCCCGTAACCTTATACTGGCCAAGGTTAATCCGCAAGGCAGCGGGGAAGTGGTTGGAAGGCGCCAGGACGTTTCCACATCCCAGTGGGCCTATACGCCGTCCCTCTGGAGCCCACTGCTACTCCGAAATCCCCTGCTGATCTAACCTGGGCCCACGAGGCACCCAGTTACCGCGAGGAGGCACAGCAGGAGTCTTGATGGTGAGGAGGCTGTGTAATGGCAGGGGAAGATTTAGGCAGGTTGCTTCCCTCTTCGCCATGAGGGCTCGCCGGTGGCGGCAGCTGAAAGCGAGAGGGAGCGAGCAGTACTTGCACCTTAACACTAACACAATGCTGTCACTCTTGACGCATTTCACCACTCTGTGTGTGCGCACACACACACACACACACACAAACACACACACACACACACACACACACACACACACACACACACACACACACACACAGACACACACACACAGACACACACACACACACAGACACACACACACACACACACACACACACAAACACACACACACAGACACACAGGATTTAAAAGTGTAAGTATGCATACATAAGTGTGAAAGATGCAGTATTATGCAGCAATATCTCGTCCCTTGGCTGAAATACACCACCACAACTGCACTCCCACAAATTGTGTTCTGCCCTTCTTAAAATAGACCTTCTGTCTTGTCTCCCGGTAAAAGATTTTGTTCATCCTATTCTTTTTCTTCTTCTTCTCCTATTCCTCCTCCTCTTCTTCTTTTCTTCCTTCACTTCTTCTCCTCATCCTCCTCGTTTTCTCTCGTATGCAAATTTCTTCTTGTTTCTCTTCTTATTCTTTTTCTTTTTAATTACCTGAAATTCCTTTACTTCTTGCTCTTTATCCTCTCTTCAA
Source organism: Homarus americanus (assembly GCF_018991925.1). Classification (NCBI taxonomy): domain Eukaryota; kingdom Metazoa; phylum Arthropoda; class Malacostraca; order Decapoda; family Nephropidae; genus Homarus; species Homarus americanus. Next base: position 10,334,114 of record NW_024736071.1, on the reverse strand, counting down.
AATTTCTTCTTTTAATTCCTAATTTCCTCAAAAATATCTAATAATAATAATAATAATAATAATAATAATAATAATAATAATTAAATTATAATAATAATAATAATAATAAATAATAATAATAATAATTATAATTATAATTATAATTATAATAATAATAATAATAATAATAATAATAATATATCAATGGGCAACAATGATTTTGCTACTGGTGTAAAAACATATATTCTAGACTATATCAAGTACGCTGATTCTGAATCTAAACTCAGAATTTTCCCAACACGTCAGAATTTTAAGTTATACATATGATCAAATTACACTGGACTACCTCGCACCAACCCAGCATAATTGGATTAATAACTTGATATGAAAGGTTTTAAATGTAATATTTACCTCTCTAAGAATGCATCTAGTTTGGAATTTATTTCATGCTAATAATATCTATATCTTGTCATGGTATATATAACCTAATGTTTTTTCTGTATATTTTCAGGTTAGGCCTATGTTACTACAGACATCATGAATAGACGAGGCTGTATAAATCACCCTGATAACTTTTGCTATATCTGTGGAAAATACACTCCACGTGACCAGCGTAAGAACCTTGCCAACAGAATGAAAACTGCTTACAAGTATTATTTTGGATGTGAAGCAGGAGACCAAGACAAGAACTGGGCACCTCATGTTTGCTGCACCGTGTGTAATTCGGGGCTTACGCAGTGGTTGATTGGCAAAAGGAAGGGAATGCCTTTTACTGTGCCAATGGTATGGCGTGAACCAACGAATCATCACTCTGACTGCTACTTTTGTTTGACAAATATTGCTGGTTTCTCAAAGAAAAACAAGTAAAAAATTGTATATCCAGAATGTAAGCCTGCTCTGAAGCCGGTCCCCTATGACTTGGATTCGCCTGTGCCAGTTCCCCCAGCAGCTGCTGCAGTTGAAAGTGATGACAACTCTGATGATGATGAGTGTGATGATGCTGATATGGATCAACTGTATAAACCTGAATCTGAGGAAAAGAAACCGCACTTGCTAAATCAAGAAGAGTTGAACAATCTGGTGAGAGACCTGTCATTGTCAAAGGAGAAGGCAGAAGTGTTGGGCTCCAGACTGCAGCAATGGAACCTCCTACTGGAAGGTACCAAAATTTCCCTCTTCCGTGATCGCCACACAAACTTAGCTGTCTTTTTTAAGATAGAAAATAATGTTTGTTTCTGTACTGATGTTAATGGCCCCATGCATGAGCTACGAAACAAACATGTGCCTAATGAATGAAGACTCTTCATAGACTCCAGCAAAGTGAGCTTCAAAGCTGTGTTGTTACACTGAGGTAATAAAAAATCTTCTGTTCCTGTAGCTCATGCTGTCGGGTTGAAGGAGAAGTATGAGTCGATGAAAATCCTTCTGAAAGTGATTAATTACTCAGCTCATAAGTGGAATATTTGCGGTGATCTAAAGGTGATTTCTCTCCTCCTAGGGCTGCAGCTGGGATACACAAAACACGTGTGCTTCTTGTGCCTATGGAACAGCCGTGACGACAGCAATCATTATGATGTAAAAGACTGGCCTGAAAGACATGGGCACGCAGTTGGCAGGTACAATGTGCAGCATAAACCATTGGTAGACCTTCAGAAAATCTACCTTCCACCGCTTCACATCAAACTCGGCCTTATGAATTTTTTTTAAAGGCAATGGATCATGACAGTAATGGCTTCCAGTATCTCAGAGAGAAGTTTGGCGCAGGGAAAGCTGATGCTAAACTCAAGGCAGGCATTTTCGTTGGGCCCCAGATCCGAGAACTGATGTGTGATCGCGAGTTTAAAAATAAACTGAACCCACTTGAGTTTGCAGCATGGGAAGCATTTGTGTTGGTTGTGTAGAACTTTGTTGGGAACCATAGAGCTGAACAGTATGCTGAATTAGTGGACAATATGCTAAAGGCCTATCGGCGAATGGGCTGTAGGATGTCTCTTAAAATGCACTTCTTGCATTCCCATCTTGATTTCTTTCCACCTAATGTGGGTGAGGTAGGCGATGAACATGGTGAAAGGTTCCACCAAGACATGTCGGTGATGAAAACTAGGTATCAAGGCCGGTTCAACCCAAACATGATGGGTGATTACTGCTGGTTCCTACAACGGGACACCATTTCCACTCACACACACGCAAGAGCAAGTGTCTCACACGCTTTTGAACACTTCCGAGCGATGCTTACGCTGAATATATTGAAATTAGTTAAACATGTTTTAATGTTTTTATTAGGGTCTTTTTCTGTAACTTGTTTATGTTCTTGAGTTGTATACTACGCATTATAAACGTGAAGATCAATCATTGTTATCTAAATATGATGTGAAAGTAATTACTAAGCACTGTTGTTACATGTACAATGTGGCAATATACAATCATAAAGCGTCTAATATAGCATGGCGGGTATCATTAACATAACTTGAAAACCTGACCTGATGGCTGAATTCTGACTTAAGATTTTAAATCAGCGGCCCAGATTTACTCGAGAACACCTTCGTTTCCCTGAGTAGCAGACAAAAAGGGTTTTTTGTTGCCCAGTGAATCAATGTCATTATATGAACCATCTTGTTAAACAATTTCTTATTTCTGAGTAAATAAAGTAGCTTAACACATTTTAAAATGGTGTAACTAAACTAGTTTAGCTTTAAACTAAATAGAATTTATTAAACTACACCGGTAGTAATTTACAGCAGTCAGTTAATTAGTAAATATACAGGTTAAAACATGATAATACACAATACGAGATACACCAGACTTATATAATAATAACAATACATAGAGGGAGATAGGGAGGAGGGGTGCAGTACCATCTATTGATCGTGGGGGAAACTACACAAGTTGCCAATTAGTGTTATAACAACAGTGTGGGGGTCCCCTTCATCATTTGTTTTCTTGGTGGGACATCAAAACCGAGAGAGAGAGAGAGAGAGAGAGAGAGAGAGAGAGATGAAAAAAACGAGAAGAGGGAAGAAGAAGAACAGAGATAGGGGAATAAAAGTGGGGAGAGGAGAAAGGGGGAGAGAGAAAGGGGGTAGGGATAGAGTCAGGCTTGAGCAGTGATGTATTACGTGTTCCTTTGTTCAAATACGTCAACAATAGCAGATAAAATTCTTGTTCCCTTCTAACAACGACAGACAGACAGACAGACAGACAGGTAATTATAATTCTGTGTTATTGTTTGGATGAAATAACTGGAAAAAATATGTATTTTTTTAACAGGTGTTTAACAGTACGAATTCGGATTCAGATCGTCGGTTGGATACTTCCTCCAGAACGCCCTCTACGGTCCCAGGGGCGTTCCTAGAGTATTTGGCACCCGGGGCGGACCTATCCACTGGCACCCCCTTCCTTCCAGAGATGAATAAATATACAGTAAAAGTAAAATACACAATCGTCCCTAGAGTACTGGGCACCCAGGGCAGGGCATTCCTTTGGCCCCTTACTCTTCCTCTACTGAGACGAATGATAAAAAAAAAATAATACTTTTAAGGAATTTTGGATTATACATAGTAAATATTATAAATGTTTTTGTTCCTTCTATTAATATGGAAAATTATTATTTTTTTACTAAAGTATAATGTAGCCTACATCAAGTGTAATATTCGTAAATAAAAAACAGGTTTGTAAATGTGGATGATATTTAGGAAATCTACAGTATATATAAACAAATGTATTTCCTAATTTCAACAAAATTTACACGATACAACAAAGCACATACAAGTAATTCAAATATACAAAGTACAGATACCATACTGTATACAACTACAAGTTACACATTAAATAAAGTATTACACAATGAGAAGGGTGCAGCCTTCTTCAACTCACTTTTATCAGAAACTTGATATACTATATATAATATAATATATATATATATATATATATATATATATATATATATATATATATATATATATATATATATATATATATATATATATATATATATATATATAGATTAGTTTTACAGCCTCATCGTTCGTGACTTAGCTTCAGCAAACTTACCAATTATTTCATCAAAATTATTGTCTTGGCACATTCATTTTCGATAGAAATGATAGCTAGGCTGTTCAATCTTGCCTGAGTCATGCTAGAACGAAGATAATTTTTGATAAGTTTCAGTTTAGAGAAACTTCTTTCACATGATGTAACAGACACACATATTGTTAAAAAGAATCTCAGGCACAATGACAAGTTTGGCAAGGTTTCACAAAAGTCCCATTTGACAATAAACTTCAGGAACTGCAAGACTGTCCATTTATTTGCTTCTTCAAGTGTGATTTTGGCAGCCTCCATGTGTCTGCGAAGTCGCATAATTTGAACCATGACGTCCTCATCAGAAATTTCATTAAAAATCTTGGTCATGCTTGAATTTGAAATACTCCCCTGAAGTTGTTCTTCTTTTGCAGAAAGCAAGTAGCTTGGCTGAATAGCTGCAAATATTGACAATATGTTATCCATGGCCTCTGAACGAGCATCCAATTCTAGACTAAATCGATCTAAGCATTCAAACATTGATCTCCTCATTTCCTCTTGCTTTGTCAGTCCAGCATCCCTAGCCATCTCTCCTGGCATCATTTTCTTACGTCTTATCCTCCCTATTGTTTCCATGGAGATGCCCATTTCTTCACATTGTGTAGTTGCATATTGAATCGCTCTCTCCACAATTTCATTCCGCTGACCTCGAAGAAACAATTTCTATCATTGAGCTTTACAGTGCACTTTTCAAGACTTATTCCTTCTGTTTGCAAATACTAATGTGTGAGATTCACTTCTTCCAGTACATCACACCAAAAATAAAGATAACCCAAAAAATAAAAAATCACATACAGCTTAAAGCAAAACATTTTCTCCTTGATCCGTCAATGTTTCCACAGCTATGATCAGCTTCTCAAATTGTTTCTTTAGAGGCTTTACGGCATCTTGATGTGCACTCCATCTAGTCTGAGAAAGTCTTTTGACTGTCAGGTTCATATTTTCTTTCAGTACTTCCCATCGGTGAGTTGACAGTGAAAAAAGCAATAAAGTTTCTCTACAGTTTCAAAGAATGTTACACATAAAGGATTGGTTCCAAAAGAGTCTACCCCACAAAGGTTCAAGGAATGATTGGTACAAGGATACAAATAAAACCTCTGGATTTATTTCTTTGATTTTCTTCTGAACAGCTCCATGAATACCAGCCATAGTTGCAGCATTATCATATCCTTGACTGCGGCGAAAGTTAATGTCCAGTCCATCACTCTCCATATTACTCAGGATATCCTTTGTGAGCTCATTTGCAGTTTTTCCAGCAATAGGAAAGAAACCCAAGAAAGCTTCAACAGAATCACCTTCAATATGGACATATCTAATTACTTCGGACATCTGATCTGTATGAGAAATATCAGGTGTACTGTCAAAAAGAATTCCAAAATACTTGGCCTTCTTGATGTCAGCCAATATTTTTTCCTTAACATTATTTCCTAGAAGACAGATGAATTCATTCTGAATATTTGGTGACAAATAAGAGCTCACTCTCCTTCCAGATGTCTGAGATGGAATAGCATGCTTAACCTCCAAAAGATGTTCTTTCAAAACAGGATCATAGTTTGATAGTAACTCCACCAGTTCCAGGAAATTGCCATTGTTTATTGATAACATATCCTCCCTATAACCATGAAAAGGAAGGTTCTGTCGAGCTAGAAACATTGTCACATCCAAAAGACGATGAAGTATGTCCCTCCATTTCTTCCTCTCTCTGTCCATTGCACTTGATTACCATGATCAACAGTTCTTCTGAGCTTTAGTCCTGCCTCATGGCAACCCCCTCTGGCTGTCACCCGGGGCGGACCGCCCCCCCTTAGTACGCCACTGCCTCTACCCTAAGCAGTAACTCTCGAGGACATCTCTCTCTCTCTCTCTCTCTCTCTCTTCGTTATTTAGAATCCCACGACGTATGAAAAAACCCAGATTAAAAAAAAAACATCTTGCTCTTCGGTGGTTAGACGAAAATGAGGAGGTTGAATGCGCTCAATGTGCAGGAAACGCTAACTTAACGTAACCAAATCCATCCAGGTAGCGTTAGGTTACTTAATCATCAGGTGAGAGAAGATGGGATGCCGAATTTTTTAAGACAGTGATCCTCCCACCTCTATACTGGACCCGGATGTCATGTCATGTAGGTAGATAATAGGTAACCATCAACTCAACTACGGTTCTGAGTGGCCGAGCCGCTAAACAATGACAGACGACTCGCTAAGTTTGTGAGCGAATCAAACTTGTAATAATTTGTCATATTTTACGTAATTAATTTAACTGAAAAAAAAAATTGTCTTCTGTTATTTTTATATCTTAATTTATCAGAATTAATCCTTTAAGGTAAGAGAGAATTGAAAAGTTAACAGAAGACACGGAACTAGAGGACAAGTTAATTCAAGTTGAAATACGAGAAATAAAAGACATGATTTTATTGAGGGGCAGCGGGTTTCTCCAAGCTACACCTTAATTAACTTAGGTCGATCAATCACTATTTCTTGTATTTTATTCAGCTTAGTTTTCTATTTTTTTCTATGTTTGTCTAACTCTTTCTTCTATATCTTTTTATCTTAATTTAAAATGAATTAACTTTCATTTTCTCTTGTAACCATTAATTTGTTCTGCATTTTCGTTTGCCGTATGTGTGTTGAGCTGAGTGAATTATGACGTAACTAAACGGTGTTGGGAACTCCTATACGGGATGATTCATACCGGTACTATAATCATAATAAAATATATGTATGACCTGAAGATTAGGTCCGAACATATTTCATGATTATCAAATAAACTAACACTAACCTAACCTAACCAAATAAAATGTTCAGGTGATCCTATTTTCTTTAGTTTTACATCTATGTATATTAATATACATGACTGAGCACCACCTTCATGTTTATGAAAATATGATAATACATCGTACTTGTATTGTTATCATTTCTACACAAAGAATCCGAATTACATCCATGAACGACCTCCTGGGAAGTTATTGTGACGTCAAGCGTAATCTATCCAAATAGTAAATGCTGTAATTCTTGAATGTATGAAGGATTCTCTTTAAACTTGACAGGGATATTGATTTATTTCACTAACCTCCCATTTTACCTCGGACGAGTTCGATTATAAGCGTAATCTGGTAATTCTATATTGGGTGGGGGGGAGCGAGGGCGTTCGGGATTAAAGTCCGAATTCGATTTTACATGAACTGAGCTAACTTGGTCGACAGTCTTTCCCAGTCAGTAATAGTACAACTTAACTTCTTCACTAATTTTCTTGCCGTCTACTCTAACTTCTCTTTCTTTCTACACTTTTTTTTTCTTCTGGCCAGTGTTCAGTATTAAAAAGGATTGTGCAATTAATTTTCACCGTAAAGAAAGCAGTAAGAAGGTACTTAACTGGATGACTGAAATTCTAACACAAAAATATCTTAAAAGTAAAAAACACAAAAAAACATTGATAAATCAGATACGTTCATTTGGTTAGGATGAAAGATTAAGGTTGAATTTTTTTGCCTAAATTAACTTTCATCAGCGTCTCCTGTACACACACACATATAAACACACAATTAACATCATCTGCACAAACACACTATTAACATCCTCTGTACAAACACAAACACACTATTAACATCCTCAGTACAAACACAAACACACTATTAACATCCTCAGTACAAACACAAACACACAAACACACTATTAACATCCTCAGTACAAACACAAACACACAAACACACTATTAACATCCTCAGTACAAACACAAACACACAAATACACTATTAACATCCTCAGTACAAACACAAACACACTATTAACATCCTCAGTACAAACACAAACACACAAACACACTATTAACATCCTCAGTACAAACACAAACACACAAACACACTATTAACATCCTCAGTACAAACACAAACACACAAACAGACTATTAACATCCTCAGTACTAACACAAACACACAAACACACTATTAACATCCTCAGTACAAACACAAACACACAAACACACTATTAACATCCTCAGTACAAACACAAACACACAAATACACTGTACTAACACATACACTGTTACCAGTACAAACACAAACACACTATTAACATCCTCAGTCTAAACACAAACACACTATTAACATACTCAGTACAAACACAAACACACAAACACACTATTAACATCCTCAGTACAAACACAAACACACAAACACATTAACATCCTCAGTACAAACACAAACACACTATTAACATCCTCACAAACACAAACACACTACATACTATTAACATCCTCTGTACAAACACAAACACACAAAACACACTATTAACATCCTCTGTACAAACACAAACACACAAACACACTATTAACATCCTCAGTACAAACACAAACACACAAACACACTATTAACATCCTCAGTACAAACACAAAACACACTATTAACATCCTCAGTACAAACACAAACACACTATTAACATCCTCAGTACAAACACAAACACACTATTAACATCCTCAGTACAAACACAAACACACTATTAACATCCTCAGTACAAACACAAACACACTATTAACATCCTCAGTACAAACACAAACACACTATTAACATCCTCAGTACAAACACAAACACACTATTAACATCCTCAGTACAAACACACAAACACACTATTAACATCCTCAGTACAAACACAAACACACTATTAACATCCTCAGTACAAACACAAACACACTATTAACATCCTCAGTACAAACACACAAACACACTATTAACATCCTCAGTACAAACACAAACACACTATTAACATCCTCAGTACAAACACAAACACACTATTAACATCCTCAGTACAAACACACAAGGCAAACTATTAACGTCTTCAGTACACAAGAGGCACACACACACACGGTATTAACATCTCATGTATATTTACACAATGCACAGACTACACTACTAAAATCGCATGCACGCACAGGTTCCATAAAACACTAATATGCCAACTTTGTCCCTCAGATATGACCCCTCAAAACACACCGACAGACCGACGATGCCTACTGAACGTACTGTCTAAGGCGCGGCTTGTTTAACAATTACTTTTTTTTTTACTTATTTCGGTGACGAAGAAAAAACAATAATAGAGATATTGGGTTGAACAAATTTACACACACATAGTTATTAGGCAAGTAACGGGTTTACCCTCGATGACCAATCACAAGTCTTCTATTATACCCTACCACTTGACGTCACACCACGACCAACCCTCGAAGACCAATCACTAGCCTTCTATTATTCCTTACCATTTGACGTCACACCATAGGAGTTCACTGATTCGCTGGGTGTGGGGGAAAGAAATAAGCAGGTTTTGGTGATGATAGCGGACACAGATGAAGTGAGGCTTTACGGAGACTACGTGAAGCTTTTATCACTCACCCGAACCTGTACCTCCCACATCCACCAACGATACTTTGTCTGACGCTTGAAGCTTTGTGTGTGTGTGTGTGTGTGTGTGTGTGTATGTAATAATAATAAGAAACAGTTTGTTAATAGAGTTGCAGCCAGTGGCTGAAAATATACAAACTTACATATGATTTAGACATAATAATATACGTTCAATACATCTACAGGGCTGTACAGTACATAAATCAGGAGTTGTTTATTATTTTAACAATAGATAGGATGGTTGCTATTCTTATATCCAACAGTGCGGGCTCTTATGGGCTGAATTTTGTTGTAGTGTGTGTGTGTGTGTGTGTGTGTGTGTGTGTGTGTGTGTGTGTGTGTGTGTGTGTGTGTGTGTGTGTGTGTGTGTGTGTGTGAACATATGGCCCAGGGAAAACTTCACGATCTAAAGGAAGAATGGTGGTAAAATAAATCGTGTGAGATGTAAACAATTGTGGATCAACACAAGATGAGCGAATTTTTCAATTCCAGTGAAACATTTTATGGATCCAAATACTTATGGCGCGGCCTCCTCAGCTCATCCGACGGTAACTCCCTAATTATAGATGAAGAAGACATCCTTCAGTACTGAAAAGAACACCAGCATTGCATGTTCAACCGAAACGCTGATGTGGATGTCCTGACTACCCAGCAGGTCCCTCAGCCCCTGGAGTTGACCCATCTCGGCTATCCTCCATCCTGTGATAAGATAGCTACTGTCATCAAGCAGATGAAAAATAACAAAGCCACAGGGCTTGATGTAATCTCAGCCTAGGTGTGTAAAGCAGGAGGACCTCTGTTTCCTAGCTATCTCCACTCTCTCCTGGAGAATATGTGGGAGGAGGAGGAAATGCCCTAAGAGTAAGGGAGACTGGTCAGATTGTGGCAACTACCGCGGGATTTCACTGTTGTCCGTAGCTGGCAAGATTATGGTCTGAGCCCTCCTAAACAGACGTCTTCCTGAGGCGGAAAACTTCCTCCCAGAACTTCAATGTGGCTTTAGACCATCACATGGCACCACTGACATGATCTTTGCTGCCCGCCAGATACAGGAAAAGTGCAGGGAATAGTGCCGTCACTTGTACATGACCTTCATCGACCTTACACTAAAATTCATCGTAATCGTGAGGCATTTCCATGATGGCATAAACGGCAGTCTCTTGCACAATGGCAACCAGTCTGAGTTCTTCTCCTTCCAAACGGGGGTAAAACAAGGATGTGTACTGGCACCAACTCTCTTTCCCATTTCCATGGCTGTCTTTCTTACTCGTGCCAGTGACAATTTAGCCGGCTGGGAAGGTGGAAATCCAGTACTAGATGAAGGGACTTTTCAATATAAGATGACTCCAGGCAGGAAAAAAGGTGTCGGTCTCTTCCTTCTTGACATAAGGATTTTCTATCCCATGGCCGCATGTCACCGTAACCTAGCTCTCGATCCTGCACACAGAATGAACGAAAACGACAAGAATAGGGCATATGGGGAGATAATTCAGAATTTTGATCAAGGCAGCTTCACTCTTCTGGTGTTCACAACCTCTGGTGGGATGGGACCAAGTGCAAGATGTTTCTATGCAAAACTCGCGGAGGTGTTATCCGAACAGAAGCAGCAGCCCAGAAGTTACGTTACAGCCTGGTTGAGATGCCGACTGTCCTTCTCTCTGCTTAGGTCTATATTGCTTTGCCTCATAGGAACGAGATCTTCGGCCCCAAAGCCGACAATAGTTGCAGATATTGACTTTGAGGAAACAGTCACTGAATGCCGCATAAATTTGCGGCTTAGCTAACTCAACACAGCTAGGGTTGCTACTTTTGTATTCGGATATTTAATTTTAAGGTAATAAAATGGCGGCGAAGGTGTGGCCATTGGGGGAGGCTGGAGGCCACGTTAATAAGTAGTAGTGTAGTAGTATGAGGTGTATGTGTGTGTGTGTGTGTGTGTGTGTGTGTGTGTGTGTATAAGGCGGTTGACTGTACCTCTATGCGCCGAAGAAAAAAGTCAGCAGGTCAAGCCATTTTAAAGCTGTGAACTTTAACAGGTACAAAAATTACGTAGTATGAGGAGCTGCGTCGTAAGGAGGAGAGGCAGGAAGGGAAGGAGGTGGGTAGGATATGTGTGTGCAGGCGTAGATAGAGGCGTGTAGAGGAGGAATAGGAGGAGGGAGGGCGTTTGAAGAGAGAGGAAAGAAAGAGCGGGGGAAAGGTGTGCGATGAAGAGAGGGGGGTGGGAAAGTGGGACGGAGGGAGGAAGGGACGGAGGGAGGAAGGGAAGGAAGGAGGGAGGGAGGGAAGGTAGGAGGAAAGGTGGGAAGGAAGGAGGAAAGGTGGGAAGGAAGGAGGAAAGGTGGAAAGGAAGAAGGGAGGGAGGGAAGGTGGGACGGAGAGACGGAGGGAATGCGTGGATCATATGCCTGTCGGTGAATCCATTACAGATATATCTCTCAATTTACATAACCTCTTATTTCATATTGAATTATTCGGGCAGCGATCTTCACCCCGTAATGGTGTTTGGGGGTGACAGAAGCGGGAGGAGCAGGAAGGGAAGGGGCAGGAAGGGGAGCGGGAGGAGATGGCAGGGTGGAAGGAAGGAGTGGGAGGTGTTGGAAGGAGCGGGAGGGAGAGTTGGAGGATGGGGAATAGGAGAGGGATGGGAGGGGGTAGGAGGAAATGGAGGGGCGGGAGGAGGAATGGGAGGGGTAGGAGGAACGGTAAGGGGTGGAAGGAACGGGAGGGACAGGTGGGGGAGTGAGAGGAGAGGGAGGGAGAGTTGGAGGAAGAGGGGAAGGAGAGGAAGACGGGGAATGGGAGGGCGGAGGAGTGAGTAGAAGTCGCCTTCTGGGCCCATGTGTCGAGATATAAAAGCCTTTCAAAGCACCCGCCTCCCCAACACCCACTCACGCACCCAAAAAATACATAAATCATACAAAAGTCTATGAAAACATGAACAAATCATCTTAAGGAACGAGGACCATGCATGATACACAGATCACAGAGAAACAGATGACAAAAATAAACATTAAAATATAATCCTTTTACACAAATCATACAAAGACATAAAAAAACAGAACCAAAAACTGAATAAAAAAGTTTGTTTTAAATCTTTCAAACAAGACTTGTAGAGGAAGTGTTATGAGCGAATGTTAACTCCCATTTAGTGGGTAGTAGGTAGTAGGCAGCTACCAAACAGGGAGGTACTACCGCCTGGGAAGATATTGGAAGCATAATGTGTTGTCTAATGGTAGACCCTGCTGCCATATGGCATCACGAAAATTGTGACAAAGTCCCAGGTTGCTGATCTGACTTTCTGCCTCATTTACACACAATTGCAGGGTCTCAATTGTTTCTCTTACTTGGACAACACAACATACATAATGTACTGTATATCGTTTCTCACTCTTGATTTATTTATTTTTTCGTTTCTGTATTTATTTATGGTTATTAGTATTATTAATATTATTACAATTATTATTTTTTTTTTTATTAATTTGCTATTAATTTTATTAATTGTTGTAATAATAATAATAATAATAATAATAATAATAATAGATATTATTATTATTTTATTATTATTATTATTATTATTATTATATTATTATTATACTTCGCCCACCAGGCCCAGATGTGGGTCAGTGACCTGTGCCCGGGTGGGCTAATCCCCGTAAAAAAAAAAAAAACTTGTCAGATAGAGATAAAATTGTTCCCTTTGCACCACTACCATCAATTTCTTTGTTTTCCTCCTAGCAGTTTTACGTAATAAATCTTGTAATTCCCCTCTGCCATGTCCTGTTTTGTTTCATTACTATTGTTCTCAAACCCGTTGCCCCTGGTGTCATATTATTAAAATGTGGGTGGTGGCGGCCGTAGACTGCTGGTGGTGTCCAGCTGACTAACACGTACAGTATTACAAGGTGACCATAAATTATGACCCAATTTATAACTTGATAAACCTCAAAAAATATTTAAGATTGAACACCGAGCACACGTGAAAGTTTACTAAGACGAGAAAAAGAACTTAGGAATTTTTGGCCAAGGAAGATTTTACTGGCGTCTTCTACCTAAAATGTTTGTGAAGTTTATAATTAAAAAAACTCGGTCATATAATCTATGAACGGACACTATAATTATTTACAAATAAGATTAACATTTAAGCGTGTGTTAAAGCTTCCGTATTTAACTGAGGATTTAATGACTAGATTTAGGTGTTTAATGACTCTCTCTCTCTCTCTCTCTCTCTCTCTCTCTCTCTCTCTCTCTCATCAAAGTACAGGTGGTCCCAGGTAAAATATTGCCCAAAACATCGAAATACAAAACCGAAAAATTAAACCTAGAAGCTAAAATATGGTTTCGTAGTCTATTGTTCTCTGCTTAATGGTTACGTTCTTAGTCTAATTTAGTGGCGTGTTCGCGTCGTTTGATTATTGGACGATGCTTTGATGCAGTTTTGCCTCAAGGAACATCGACCTGTTCATCAATACCCATCATCACTGAGAAGGGCCGCGGGATGTGATACACTGTGTTGCCTTTGGTGTATTTTTTTTCAGGTCTGACAGGTTTTTTTTCCATGGCACTGTTTTCTTTTCACGGGAAGTTTAACAGGTTTTTTTTTCTTCACATAACCTAATAGGGTTTTCCAAAAGGTTCTAAAGCACCTCACATTCAGTCGGTCCCCTGACACAATATCAAGAGCTATAACCTCCCTTATTAAAAAAAAATCGCCTTTTACGGTGTTATCTGCACCATTTTAAAGCTCTGACTTTCCTGTACAATAAGGAAGAAGATCATCAATTTCAGAGTTGGACAATGGAGATACAGCCATAAATACCAAGTTAACTGTTATCATCCACCGAGATCCTTAAGGACTCTTCCATCCTACAATTTTACTTCTACTATTGGTGTCATTAAAACAATTGTGTGACAGGTGACACACACCTCATCCTAATATTACAAAATCTTCATTGGATTTTTTTCCAGTAGTTTGTCGTCATAAATATTTTTATTGATGTAGCCTCCAGGTAATACCGTATCAACACTACTAAGAGTATATAGTATGAGAGAGTTTTATAATAAGATACAGCCAAGGATATCTGAGGCGCTCCACACAATATTTTACTCGATATTATGATACATTATATTTAATTTGGACATGGCCATTTGGGTTTGATGAAACACTGAAACAAGCGTCACTACAGTTACTTGGTAAAAACAGTAACCATACATTTATTCGGTGAATATTATATACAGTACACCCAAGGATAACTGTTGATGACTGACCCGCTGCTGATTTTTCATAGAAAACGATTTTCAAAACGCCGCAATATCACTGTGTTTTATAGTGAACACTGTCGTAGTTTCGGCAAATGTGTTACAAAACGTTTATTTCTAAATTAAACCTAACCTTAGTTGATAAGAAAAACAAGCGTCAGAAGTGTTGTTAGAAGACCTCACCAACCTAATAAAAGAAACCTGCCTAACCTTACCTATGATATGGTGTAATTTTACGTTTTTTTGTGGACGTGACAACAGTCGCCCGGACCACTTGGATCATAAACGTACACTGACGTCGATCGGAGTGTCAATATGATTGGCTGTTTATATCTGGGATACGCATCATAGTACTCCCAGTTAGGACGAATAAATCCCTTATAAACCTGAAGCAACAACTCAGGAGTGAAGTTGCTACGGCATCTGTACAGCATTCCCAGCTTTCGGGAGGCAGCTGTAACAATGTTGTGGATGTGTGGCTCTCATGACATATTCGAGGAAATGGTGAGGATTTGCATATCTACGAGTAGTTTAGAATTCGGCAAAATTATTGCGTCCTGTAGAACATCAATATCATGGTGCCGGCACCGATGACGTAAGAAACGCTGGTAAGAACTGTCATGCGGGAAGAGTGACAACCGGCGACGTTTCTGTGGATGAAACGAAATGTCCTGGATGTAAACACTGGAGCTATTAGTCCAGGCTCTGCTATAGAAGTCGGTATATTTTTGTATACCTTAAGTGTGACACTTAATTTGAGTTATGTGACCCTTGCCCTTAACCCCCATCACTACGGGGGACGCCACTTTTAATATTTTATTTGGCTAACGCCAGAAGATTTTATTCAGTATATAACTGCTCAGATGGTGTGGACATGTTCCGAGTGGGGAGTGAAGGATCGTTAAAAATACTGTAGTGTATGATTCAGGTGTGTGACTGGAAGGATAGGGGACGACCAGGATGGGGTGAAGGACGAGCTAGAAGAGAGACAGACAAATATCCAGAAAGCAACAGCAAACACAAATGATGAGAATTATGGTGTGGAATGGTTTACGAGGGTCCGGCTCTCTGCAGTACGGGAGAAGGTTGACCATGGTGAAACATCCAAAGCGTCCACCAGCCAGGCTGTGGTAGGTTTGTGTATGACGTCATGTTACCAAAGTGTGACAGCACACTATACGAACCAACCAAAACCTATCGTAACGTAATGTAACGTAACGCAACCAACCCAATCTAACGATGAGAGTAGGTTAGGTTAAGTGTGATTGGTTTGTGTAGGATGCTCTAGAAACATGACGTCAAGCATTCCTACCAACCACACAGCCGGCTGACGGTTACTGTCTGGTTGTCTCTGTAGTATATTCGAACATAAAAATCAGACAAATCTGTTTTTAAAACAATAACAACCTTAGGTAGAACGATATAACTTTCTCAGTATTCTCTTCAAGTATGGATTACAGAACAACATTGTGTTATTCTCCACATTCAGCGCACCAATTGTGGAGCAATAGTCCCACTGCGACGTTAACTGAATATCGGTCTAGAAACACTTTAAACTAGAGTACACTTGAGCGAGGTGCCAACTCACGCCGGGTTATACGTTATTTAAAGTTATGATCTTGAGCTCTGGCCATCTGACATAACAACAGTTGCAGCGCGGGTACACAAAGGTACAGCCAACACCCCACTCTGGTCACGTGTCCCCCTTTATCTTAGCCACTAGTCGGCATTCTAAAGCTGGTCGGGCGGTCGGTCATTGTTGGTCTAGTTTAGTCTTAAATGAACTCACTCTCAGTGCCTTCACAACACTCTGGCAGATTATTCCAAGATTTCACAATTCTCAGTCCAAAAACGTTAGCTGTGTTAGTTCTTTGTACTTGGGGCTTCTTTAACTTGAGGCTGTGATCTCCACTAGTTCCAGATATAAAAAATATGAGTATTTAACAGTGTAATGTCTTCAGAGGTAATCATAATGAATATGTCACGTCTTCATTATGAACGATTTATATTTATTGGAATGATAAGTTTAGGTAAACTTTCAAATAGTAGTTACATATAAATGCATTTATTACCCCATAAAACAGATTACGTTTGATCGTGTTCTGTAATGAAATGCCATGTTAGTGTTGGCAACATTGTGAATCTCTCGTTTATTGGTATAAGACACACTTATTCGGTTAACGAGCACCGTGCAAGGCAAATCTATAGACTGACCCGCAGAAGTTCGTAAGTTAAGTTTTGATCGAAAATGGAAATGTAAGAGCGTATCTAACTGGCGGAATTTCAACTACAACACAAAAATAGCCCAAAAATGAAATTAAAATGAAATTGAGACTCAACCTTATCGAGATACATTCTCATAAAACCACTGCGTGTAGAATTATCTATGAATCCAGACTCAGAGACGCTGGGAATCCGCCTCCCGTCTTCACAATTCACGAACGCTGGACTGAGTCAGCAGAACGTACACACAAGAACTAAAACATATTCTCCCTTGGCCAATGTCCCTCGGGAGCCAATCACTGTTAGGCCTTTATTGCAGATGGGCTTATGACTGCTCTCTCTCTCTTATACTCTCACCCTCTCTACACTTGCACTCTCCATCTCTCTCTCTGCAAAGCAGTCAGACATGCGGAGACTAAATAAGAAGAGACAACGAGAGATGAAAGAGACATGACACTCAAAAGAATTAAGTCAGTGAAGCATTCAAGACACCGAACAGGGATACAGGAAAAGAAAGAAACAAAGAAATAGAGAAAGAAAAAGATGGATAGAGAGAGAGAGAGAGAGAGAGAGAGAGAGAGAGAGAGAGAGAGAGAGAGAGAGATGCCACAAAACGAGATAAGAGTTAGCTCTAGCTTGAGGACAGACAACCGTCTTAGTAAGCTCTTTACACAGCAGACCCCACAGATTAACTCACCCGGGGTAGTCTCAAAAGTTCGTATGTTAAATTTAAGACTGATTATCGCTCAGGTCCTACCCATTTAATTTCTATTATGTAATCGAATACTGTAAACAATTTATGACAGCGGAATAGCATACACGATCCAACCAACCAAACATAGCCTAGCCTAGCCTAGCTTAACATAGCCTAATCTAGCCTAGCTTAACCTAACGCAACTCAACGTAAGCTAAAATATCCGAATTACCAAACTTAAATTCATCGTACTCTAACTTAACATGAACTAACCAAACCGAACCTAATATAATATAACACAAATTAATGTAATGACTCTCAGTTTGATCTTACGGGCGAAAGCCGTTCATTTTACACACAAACTCCAACATATGTGGCCCTTAAACGTAAATAAACTGGTAAATCGCACCCGAATCTCTCTGTGGCAACTTCTAATTTTTTTTACCTCATAATTGAGGATGTGAGAACGTGACTAACTGGCCCACTTGAGCTACGACACGAAGATGGATTCTCAAAGGTTAGCTCATTAATCTTACGTCTTTACTGGACATGTGAGAACGACAAAAAAAAAATCACTCATTCAAATACAGCTCAAGGATCCATTCCCGACGGTTCTTACGTTAAAATATTACCCCTCTTATGTACAGTATTGAAAATAGTAAAGCGAATCGATCTCACTAGGCTACGACAATAATGGATGCTCAAGAGTTCCCAGGTTAAATATACCTCCCCCTTCCTGTAAATGGTGAAGTTAACACCTGTCAAAACCGACACATTTCAGCTCCTATACATTTTTATCAAAGGATTAATCCGTTCGCCATATTTCCCGTAAATGATAATACGGAAGGATATCCTTTTGGCTCATTAAGAACTACAACACATGTACGAGACGGTGAGAATCGAACTAAAATTTCACTTGAGGTTGTTACAGTACGTTGACGCTTCTCTCTCGTCAACAGTTACGAGGAGAAAAAAATGAACGTGCGTGTCTTCGAGAATTCGGAGAAGTAGATGGATGTCCAAACTTTCTCCTGCCTCAGAGAATTTATGTTCTCCTCGGTAATTAAGTCGTGAATTGAGTTTGTTTTTGCTCACCCTGATATGTTCTTTTATTTTCGGAGTTCTTTAATATTCATTTTTTTAATGTATTTTTTATGTGGTCAATAGTATTTTATTTTTAGTCTTCTTTTTCATATATATATTTTTCCGGAATTCTCTTACGCTAGTTGTAGTTCTCGTTTGTTACTTTCCTTCCTGCACACTAATACTACTACTACTACTACTTACTTTGCTGTCACTCGGATTCGACTTTGACGATCATTCAGCTATGATACAATGATACGAGTTATTAAGGATGTCACCCAAGTTGGTGAGTTATGAGATGACTAAAGAGGTCGATACGGGACCGGCAGGATCGATCACAGATGTTGCACATGTGGGGGGCTGCATCTAATGCGGGAGGGGCGTTGGCAGCATCTTTCCAGCGTTGGCGCTTGTCTGCCTCGTTATGCAGTCGGGCTAACTCCAAAGTAATGACACCTTCTTGTGTGGTGATCCTCCAAGCGTTCCGGTATGGAGTAGTCGTCTCCCAGGTGAGGGAGTCGATTTGGCACTTTTTCAGGCTTGTCTTAAGACTATCCTTATACCTTCTCAGTTGCCCGCCAGCGTTACGTTTACTATTCGTTAGGTGACTGTAAAGTAGTTGCTTTGGCAGTCTACTGTCGTCCTTGCAGGTAACATGGCCAGTCCAACGTAGTTGTTCATGGATAATGGTAGCCTCGATGCTTCTACAGTTGGTGTCAGCAAGAATACTGGCATTTGTTCTCTTGTCTTCCCAGTTAACTCGGAGGATGGAACGTAGACTACATTGGTGAAAGTTTTCAAGTGCCTTGATGTGCCTCCTCTATCTGACCCATGTCTCGCTGCCATATAACAGGGTAGGGAGAACCACTGCTCGATATACATGTAACTTTGTAGATAATTTCAGCTCCCTGTGGCTGAAGACACAGTTTTGGAGTCTGCCAAAGTGTTTGTGATTCACATCTGATCCAATGTTGAATCTCTTCATCTATGTCCGCGATGTGGACATGTGGGAGCCGAGGGACCGAAAGTGGGTAACATTAGTGAGGGTAGTACCGTTAAGCTGGATGGATGGTGGAGGTGTGGCTGAACCAGGGGCAGGCTGAAAGAGAATCTGAGTCTTAAGTACGTTCACCTCAAGGCCGAGGTGTGCATACGCATCTGCATAGGTGTTCAGGATCTCCTGTAGATCGCGTTCATTGTGAGCGACAAGGATAAGGTCGTCTGCATACTAAAGCTCAGTAATGGAAGCTGCCGACACCTTTGTTCCTGCCTGGACTCGTCTTATGTTGAAAAGACTCTTCATCCAGTACCCGATAATTCACACCACCAGCTAAATTTGCACTGGCACAAGTAAGGAAGGCAGCCAAGAAAATAGAAAAAGAGAATTAGTGTCAGTACACACCCTTGTTTAACCCCGGTTTGGATAGGGAAGAACTCAGACTGGGTCCCATTGTGCAGGACACTACCGCTCGTGCCATCGTGGAGTTGCCTCACAATGGCGATGAATTTTAGTGGGCAGCCAAATCAGCTGAGGGTCCACCAGAGGGCTTCCCTGTTGACCGAGTCGAAGGCCTTGGTTAGGTTGATGAAAGCCATGTACAGGTCACAACGCTGTTCCCTGCACTTTTACTGTATATGGCGGGCAGCAAAGATCATGTCAGTGATACCACGTGATGGTCTAAACTTCTAAAGCCTCATTAAGATTCTGGGAGGAAGTTTTCGCCTCAGGAAGAAGTCTGTTTAGGAGGACTCGGGCGATAATCTTACCAGCTACGGATAACAGCGAGATCCCACAGTCTGACCGGTCTCTCTTGTTCTTATAATTATTGACGATGGAGGCGTCTTTAAGAGCTTGGGGATTTCCTCCTTTTCCCATATATTCTCCAGGGGAGAGTGGAGAAGGCTGGTAAGCTGAGGTCCTCTGTACTTTATGCACCTCGGCTGGGATTCCATCAGGCACTGAGGCTTTTTTATTTTTCATCTGTTTAATGGCAGTAGCTACCTCATCCAGAGATGGAGGATAGCTGAGGTGGGTCAGCTCTGGATGCTAAGGGACTTGCTGTGTAATCAGGACATCCACATGAGTGTTTCGGTTGAGTAGTGAATGGTAGTGCTCTTTTCAGTGCTGAAGGGAGGCCTTCATCGTCTTTAATTATGGAGTTACCGTGGGATGAGTGAAGGGGGTTGCATCACGAGTGATTGACCCATAAATTGTTTTAGTGGAATTGAAAAATTGGCTCATCTTGCGCTGATCTGCAAATTTTTGTATTTCGCATGCTTTATTTTTAAGCCAATCGTTCTTTAGATTGCGAAGTTCCCGCTGGGCTGGCACTTTCTTTTTACAGAAGGTATCAGCTTTGGTCCGAGACTAGGGGTTGTTCTGCCAGTCAGTTAAAGCAGCACGTTTATCATCGATGAGTACATTGATTGCCCTGGTTCATTTTCATCAAACCAGCCCTGGTGTATTCTTTCCATCTGACCGAGGGTTTATCTGCAGATTTTTGTCATGACAGTGTCGAGAATATCCCATTTGGCACTGGGATTTGGGTTGTTTGTTGTCGGGTTGTTTATCATCCCATGTTCGAGCTGCTCTCTGAAGGCATGTGCTACCGCTGGATCCTCCACACGCTAAGTGTTAAAACCTCTTATGGAGGCTTGCTGCCTTCGCAGTTTTGGGCTGACATGAAGTGAGGGCTTGGCTCTGACGAGCCGATGATCAGTGTCTCAGTGGCCTGAGCCACGCATAGAATGGGTGATGACGACATCTCGGTGATCTCTTTCTCTGACAATGATGTTTGGATCGTGGGTGATGCCAAGAACCCTTGAACTTGTCGGTCTGCCTAAACAAGGTATTGGTAATAGTGAGGTTGTGTGCAGCACACTTGCTGAAGAGGAGTAGGCAATTGGGATTAGATTTACCTAGTCTATTTCTCCCTTTGGTACCCTGCCAAATGTCAGCATCACTGCCAACTCTGGCAATGAAGTTACCAAAGAGCACAACCTAATCTTCTCTGGGTAAAGAAGTTAGCACTCTGTCGAGGTCGGCGTAAAAGGCCTCCTTGGTGTCATCCTCTGCATCCAGTGTTGGGGCGTATGCACTGATGAAGAAGGCATGACGCGAGTGATTTAGTGAGACTCTGAGTGTCATAAAGCGCTCGTTGATTCCAATAGGCATTTCAGTTAGCCTGTGTTGGATGTGCTGGTGGATGGCAAAGCCAACTTCATAAATGCATTTTCTCTCCACAAAAGCCTTACCTTTCCAGAACAAGGTATAGCCAGATCCCCGTTCTTTGAGTTGAACTTCACTGATGGTTGCTATGTTGATGTTATACCTAGCCAACCTTTTTGGCACAAGGGCGGGTACTTCTTTCAGGATGCTCATTTGTGCCAGTATCCAGAAGGGTCCTGACATTCCAAATAGCGACCATAAGAGGTTGTATGGTTTGATTTTGTTTGGATCTGTGATTTTGACTGTGTTTTCGACCGCATAAGGATGACCTTACTGTGTGAGGTTGGCTTTTTAGGCAGGCTATGTTTAGGGCACCTTTTCTAGCCCCCTCCCCATGTGGAGTGAGCAAAATGGCTCCTCGAAAGGGCTGCTCAGTCGCACAGACAGGACCGGAGTGCACTGTTGCCTAGATTCTAGTACATGAACGACCATCTTATCTGTGCCGCCCATGTGCAGAGTTGTGACTAGACTCCCGGCAACCATCTCTGCCTGTCCTCGCCGCCACTTGTCCGTCGCCATGGGACTTTTAGGGGTATAGGGGTTTGATGATGATGAGAGGTATGATGAACTGGATGATGGCTATGCATGAGTTGATTTATGTGGTGAGGCAGGAGCGCAGGCTGCAACCACACATCTTGGCTCTCCCTTTTCCTGATCCTGTGGTGCAAGTGTTGCAACGACTGGGGAGAGGGAGAGTTGCAGCGGACTGCTGATAGCCCAGTTTGTTGGGTTTCGCCTTAGTAGCCTGTCCATCAGGCATTGCCTTCGTCCGCAGGTGTAGTCGTTGGGTTTCCAAGGTGGTCACCTCTTCCGCCTTTTCCGCCGTTGGGGTCTTGTTGGAGCTCTGTAAGCATGTCTGCCTGATGCGGGTCTCCACCATAGATTTTTCGTTCGGGGTTTACTCCAGTAGCCTTATACATACCAAGGTTAATCCGCAAGGCAACAGGGCAATGGCTGGAAGGCACCAGAACGTGTCCACATGCCAGTGGGCCTATGCGCCGTCCCTCTGGGGCCCACTGCTACTCCGAGATCCCCTGCTGGTCTAGCCTGGGCCCACTAGGCACCCAGTTACCGTGTGTTGCCACGAGGAGGCACAGCAGGAGTCTTGATGGTGAAGAGGCTGTGTACTGGCAGGGGAAGGCTCATGCAAATTGCTTCCCTGTTCGCCACGAGGGCTTGCCAGCGGTGGCAGCTGAAAGAGAGATGGAGCTGCCACGCTAGACGCATTTCACCACCCTGTGTGCGACACACACACACACACACACACATACATACACAGACTTTGGTGTTCATGTGGTATTCGCGCAGATTTAAATTTCGAGCTGCCATTACTAGCAGATAAGGTGGATATTTTGGTAAACTGGGTAGGTGGAAGAAGAACAAAATAGAGTAATATATTAGCTATGTGATAAAGAATTCTACCAAATATTGATTACATGTCTGTAGACGAGGTAAATGACGAATTAATTAAAATACGTATGGAATTAGCAGTGAGGACGTTCCCCGGAAGAAAAGATAAGATATTTGTCAAAAAGAGAAGGAATGAAAGTATAACAGATTATGACAAGCAATGTTGGGTGAGTAAAAAGGAAAACCACAAAGCAAAACATAGGCACAACTTGAATAAAAATTATGATATGATAGAAAAAAGTAAGAAATAAGGTTGAATTTTAGAGATTAAAGGCGAAAGAAAAATCCAATATTACTAAAAGGTTGAGAGAACTCAAAACTGAAGTCCCAAAAGTGTATTGGCAAACTCTAAAGGGTGTTAAATAAAGGATACTGTATTCCGATATTGATGAACAAATTCTTAGCTCATTTCAAAGGGCTGGCTGAGGAATGGGATTATGTAGATGAATCCAGGTTGGATATTGTCACCTGAAGTGAGTGTGGATAATATATTAAATGCTAATATTATAGAGGATGAAATAATGAAATGTATAGGCAATCTTAAAAGCAAAAAAAAACCCAAGTATTGACAAGATAATTAATGAATATAAAGAGTATTAAACTACTGTAATGTCCACTACACATAAAACTATTTAACAGTGTTTGAGACTGGAGCGTTACCGGAGTGGCTAAAAGGTCTCATAGTTCGCCTATGTAAAAATAAAGGTGATGTGAAGGAATTAAATATTTATCAAGATATAAATCTCTTTTAAGTTGTGTAGGAAAATTATTTACATCCTTGTTAAATGACAGATTAACACAATTCTGTGAAACTTATAATTTTATTAAGGAATTACAGGCCGGTTTTCGGCGAGGCTATGGTACCACTGATCACGCATTTGTATTAAAGAATGTAATTGACGTACTGTATTTGAATAAAAAATAAACATTATTTTGTTTATATATTGATTATAGGAAGGCGTTTGATCTTGTTTGAAGGGATGGCTTATGGTATAAACTGATAGAAACGGGAATTTATGGTATATTTATGAATGTCTGAATTAGTAAGTACAGAAATATAAAATCTTGTATTTAGCATAATCAAGAGATTCCGAGTATTTTGTGAGTTGTAGCGGAGATAGACCTTTCGCACATTTTATTTTAACTATGTTAATGATCGAAGAGTTCTTGGTTGAAAGAAATTGTGAATATTTAATTTTTAATGAAAAATGGTTAGATGCGATGTTGACATTTATGGTATTAATGTATGCAGATGACATTGTTATCCTGGCTAATAGTGAGAAAGGTATTATGAATGTTCTTAAGGATACAGAGGAATATTGTGAAGAATGTAGGCTAGATATAACTTTATAAATAATAATAAAACAAAGGTAATGGTATTTGGAAAAATAAATGTGCAGCTGAAAGATATGGTTTTAGGCTTAAAGGAGAACAAATTGAAGTCGTTCAAGAATACTATATACATATTGTTACGACCCTCCTTTCACCGCCTACCCAGCTTCCACCACTAGTGGTGGAAGCTTGTGTTAATTTACAGCTAACAATACAAGATCATCCATTGTAACTGGTAGATATAAAAATATTCCAATTGAAGAGAAAATTTGTATTAAATGTAGTTATAATCAGGGCCTGCTCTAGCTTCTGAGGGAAGCTGTACAAGATAATGGTTGGGGGGGTCCTGTACAAGATAATGGTTGGGGCCCTGTTCAATATAATGGTTGAGGGCCCTGAGCAAGATAATGGTTGGGTGCCCCGTTTGCTAGTATTTCAGGTGTATAATGTAAATAAAACATATTTGGACTCTTAATTCATATAAATTATATAATTTTAGGCCGGGGAGACCACGATTGACAGGCGGGGAGGACATTGGACTTTTGGATGAGCTTTTGAGATTCTGTATCTGGTAAATATTAGAAATAAATGTGATTTCCAGCCTTGTATTAAATATTTCTCCTCATATCAATGTTATTATAAATATCTAATTACCATTGTTTAAATCCTGAACAACATCCTGAAAAAAATTATAAATAAGGAAATGGATGACATTATAATAATCATAAAATAAAGGTCCTCAACTATGTAAACCTATGATAATACAGTGAAAACATACACCCATCCTTCCCTTCCTTCTTTCATGAATTTCCTAATTTCGTCAATCCCCTCCTTCACATGAGCTCTGTTCACCTTCAGCTTATGGTGTCCATTCAAAACCAAGCTCCCTATTGCATTTTGATATTCGAATGGATACTCCTATCACTACAGTTTTCTTCTCTCGTCAGCAGGATATTCATATTAATATCCTTCCCATCTCCTTTTGATGAGCATTCGTTCGAATCAAACTGCTCCGTTGCCAGTTCCACTGTGTGTGTTGGGAGGATCGTAATATGAATAAAAGAGACATTAAGGATGACAATGATGTGCGCAGTACACCTGTGTATCGCCGGTCACACTAGAATAACCTTCTTTCCTCACCCAGCCAAACTGTGGAATGCTCTGCCTTCTTCTGTGTTTCCATACTCGTATAATCTGTCTCACTTCAAAAAACTGGTTTCCGGCATCTTCGTGGTGTAGATTAATAGTCTTTTTATTTTCTATTTTTAATTTCTTTTTACTCTTATTTGTCGCCCCTCAGGCCTCGTTGTGGGTCGATGACCTGTGCCCGGGTGGGCTATTCCCCATAAAATAAAATAAAATAAATAAATAAATAAATAAATACCCGGGTTCGCGTGGCGGAGTCCCCCCGGTGAGAAAGTTAAGTAAGGTTAGGTTAGGTTAGGTTAGGTCTTCATACTCACAAATGTTAGGTTACGTTTATTTTAAAAATATTATTTTTTAACACATTTGCGTTTTTATAATAGTTTTCGATCAATTTAGGCCGTGGGTTAATCGTAAAATATTAATATATATATATATATATATACTTCATTTTTAGTCCATATATTTAGTCCATATATATATATATATATATATATATATATATATATATATATATATATATATATATATATATATATATATATATATATATATATATATATAGATCCACAATGAAAACGTGGATAAGATAAATCTTGATAAAATCACACGGAAGGGAAACAACGGAGCACCTTGGTTTTCGTCTTTATTCAAGATATATATATATATATATATATATATATATATATATTTGAACATTTAGAATAAAAATGTCATAAGACTTAGTATTGAGATAGAAGTTGAAAAAGAAATACATAGTTAGTCGGCTAGATTACCGCTCCATTTTCTTTTGTGATTTACGAGTTAGAAAACGTATACCTCAAGGACTTGACGGGTAACATTCAGTGATTCAATTTCGCGATTCCACTTTCGAAAGACGAAATGCACTTGTTGTACGACCCTCCAAA
Organism: Homarus americanus; assembly: GCF_018991925.1. Classification (NCBI taxonomy): domain Eukaryota; kingdom Metazoa; phylum Arthropoda; class Malacostraca; order Decapoda; family Nephropidae; genus Homarus; species Homarus americanus. The sequence continues at coordinate 10,307,385 of NW_024736071.1, read as the reverse complement.
TAAGATTCAGCCTTAGAATCTTTTTAAAAACATATTCATTGTTTTTATAAGCCCCCAAAAGTAACGAAATAAAGTACCGGGATGACACGCGAAACTTGTGTGACTGAATAGAATGGACACCCATTGCTGTATATATATCCTAATGTGGGTGTTTTACTCTGAACTTTTGTGAACTCCCTCACCCCTCAAATTTAAAATTTAATAATATAATAATACTAGTAAAGTTATTAACAGAATCTGAATCACAAGGTATGAGAAATAATATGAAAATTTCCTAATCAAGGACGAACGAGGGTGCCAGCAAGTTCAAAACCGGCAGGACATCCCTATCCTTCAACTTGAGAGTGAGGGGCGGATTCTGGATAATCCCCTAGACATTGCCACGAACTAAGCTCCTCAGTTCGCTCTTGAGAAGGAGAGGGCTCAGGATGCTTCTGTCCTTAGGAGGGAGGGGGGGGGGGTAGGACTATAACCGTGAGTCTTCTGAAGACGAGCTCGATCGTGCTTTGAAATTCGGCAAAGGAACCAGTCCTGGACCGGATGGCATTACTTACGAGATGCTACAGTACCTGAGCAAGACAGAGCTGCTCAGGGTGCTGGAGGTCTGCAACAAGAAATGAACGTCAAGAGCGTTCCCAGTCTCTTGGAGATATGCGCAAGTCGTACCTATTCCAAAAAGGAGTGGCGATCTTACGAATCCAAGTTCGTTCCGACCTATTGCGCTCACGAATTGTCTATGTAAAGTCAAGGAGAGAATGATTAATTGTAGGCTAATGTTCTATTTAGAAAACAACAACTTACTAAACGATCAACAATGTAGCTTCCGCCATAGTAGGAGTACACTACAGTAGATCATTTAGAAAGGATGGAATCAGATATTCAAAAGGCTTTTAAAGCTCGAAATTTTTCAGTTAGTGTATTCTGATGGTTACAAGTGTTCCCTGAAGAATGCAGTGATGGGTAGGGAAACACCGGGTAACACTGAAGTCGGTTTATTATGGATGAGAGAAATACAAGTGGTGACTAGCGTGTGCCATGCACGGCTCACACAGTCAGACTGAGACTGCCTTGCCATATGGTAGCCTCGGGGCAATGTTGCCACATAACACGTGCAGTGTTGCCACGTAATTATATATATAAATGCTACTCGGCACAGTAGCTTATGTACAGGGTTGCTACTTGGCACAGTAGCTTATATACATAACCTACATCTCCCTCCCCCCTCACGCTCATAGTCTTTGTCTTGAACGGATTTCTTAGTCCTAAGTCGCTCCGAGCGTCGAGGTGCACTGTGGGGCGGATCCTCGTGAGGTGTAGGTGACTCGTCCTCGGTCAGGGGGCCAGCAGCAGGGGGTGGGACTGGCCGGAGGAAGCGGCGGTTCCTCCACCAGACACGGCCGCTCGGCATCCTGACCTTGTAGTCCCGCGACCAGCCGACGCCCATCACTATGCCCACCTTGTCCCAACGTGTCGTCGTCGGGTCCTGGACGCGGACAAGGGCACCAATCTCCACTGGCTGAAGAGGGCGGGCACGGTCGTCATACCGAGCCTTGGCGTCCTGAGCACGTGTAGCGGCGGGCGGTCGCAGCTCTCGGCTCTGGTCTGCCAGTCCTTCGCAAAGGCCTTGGTGTGTGCAGGAACGCAAGAGCGGAGATGGTGACCATACAGGATCTGGGCAGGGGAGCGTCCTGTGTGGGTGGGAGTGGACGCGGGTTCTGGGCAGCTCTGTGTGGCAGCACCAAGCGCGTCGCTCGTTGATTCACACACCCTGCTGGTGGTGTACCGAGCAGCTGGGATCTGCTCAGGAAAGTCTCTGGGCACCACGCCTAACTCCTTGCAGTGCTCCCACGACAACAAGGGTGTAGCGAGAGTAGGCTGCACGTCGATCCATCCGTGACACGACCTGTCGCCGTAGGTGATCTCGGCTTGAAAGGAGCCCACAGCGTCCGGTATCTGGGAACCGTTCGCATTGTAGTACTGCAGCTGCGGCGGTGGTCCCAGGCCGCGTTTGGTGAGGCCCAGTTTCTGGAGGTGCTTCAACCCAATCACCGTAGTATCGGCGTCGGTGTCCGGTATCACCTCGATGTGACCCGACACATCACCGTGTGTGACGGCGACGCGGATAGTAGGGGAAGGGGTAGCCCTGGGGCGTGTGGTCGATTCCACCCTCCTGATGTGACTCCGCTGTTGCTTGGGGCTGCGTGGGCCATCTGGAGGGGGCTGCGTGCGAACCACCCCGAGGGAAGTGCGCTGCTTTCCTCCTCGTCTCGGGCTTTTGGGCTTGGGTTGGCGGCAGCACTTGTCGTAGTGTCCATAGCGACCGCAGGCCTGACACTTGCGGCCTCGTGCAGGGCACCTGTCTGTGTTAGACCAGTGGCCCTTACGGTCACATCCACGACACAGTGCGTCGGCGGCCGGGCATGTCTTGGGGCCATGCTGCTTTCCACAGCTGCCACAGGAAACACTAGGCGGAGGCGTGGAAGAACGTGCGGCAGCCTTCACGTTGTTGGCCGCCTTCTTACCCTTCTTGTATTGTGAGATAGCTCTCACAGCAGGTGGGGCCCGTAAGGCAGAGGTGGCGGACTTGGTGGCCTTGTACGACCGACATTCAGTCACTACTACCTGGAGTGTGGAGGAAGCGTCCAGGGGGATGAGTCGCTGCACCAACTCTTCCTGCCTGACACCCGCCAAGATCCCGTGCTTGATCCAGGCTCCCTCACATTCCCGGCTGTGCGCCTTGCAGACGTCGATCTCCTCTGACAAACTCTTCAAGCGTACAAAAAAGTCGTCAAAGGATTCGTTCTCCGCCTGCTTGCAGCTGGTGAAGGCGCGGTGATGCAAAGCCTCGTTATTCCGACCTTTAACGTGCTCCTGTAAAAGGTCGAACACATCCGTCACTGAAGAGGTAGAATCGGGAGGCACTTGCAACGTGTGCTCCAAAATTCTCTGGGTCTCCAGCGACAAACACATCCGCAGTTGGATGAGCTGTTTGTTTGGAGGCATGCTGTCAAGGTCCACCATCGTGGAGTAATCTGTCCAACGCCGCCTCCACTCACGAAAAAGCTGAAACGTGACGTCTGGTGAGAGGGCGGGTGGGGGTTGAACAGATGCCTTGGGAGCTGTTTGTTTGGAGGCAAGAGTACCTGGAGGACGCTGGTGTGGTGGAGGAGGGAGTGTACTGGCGCCTTGAAGCGCGCTACCTGCGAGTGAGGGAGGGTGGGTTAGCGCCAGGGTCGCCAATAGTGCCTCAAAACGCAACTTTTCCTCCTCTCTTCGTGTCTCCTCCCTCTGAAGTTCCATCTCTCTGCGTCTCTTGTCCCGGTCGTCCATCCACCTCAGAATTGTGGCAATGTCCGTCACTGGAGGTGGAGGATGAGAGTCTGCGCCCAGTGGAGGAGAAGGTGGTGGGGAGTCGTGTCTCCCATCTTGACGTTGTCCCTTCTTACCGCCCATCTTAGTGTGTGCGTGGACTGCACTGTTTAGTATATAAAGTGGCGCCTCAACAACTCGAACCACATATATATGACATAAACAGCGTGGAAATAACGCATAGAGTCCACTGTTCTGTCCGTGAGTGAGTGCGTGTGCGTGCGTGCGTGTGTGTGTGTGTGTGTGTCTGAGAGAGCACTTCGTGGTGGCCTTAATGCCGGTGGCTAGAGACGCGGCGGGGGGGGTGAGACCGTCAGTGTCTCCCGGGATGTCACACGAGAAGGGTGTACGCCTGCGTTCTCCGTGGGTACCACAAAAAACAGGCCAATGCTCAACTCTCAGCTCTAGACACACACTAATACACTGACACTAACACTGCCACCGTCACTAAAAAGCACTGTGACGGCCCAACACTGCACATCGCGGCGAAATACAGCGCAACCCAACACAACACACTATGAGTCGACGCGCATATCGCCGGCAGATGTAACCGTCGGCATTGTTCACACACTTTGTAAGTCCACAGATCCTCGTCACTGCGCCATGATGGTTACAAGTGTTCCCTGAAGAATGCAGTGATGGGTAGGGAAACAACGGGTAACACTGAAGTCCGTTTATTATGGATGAGAGAAATACAAGTGGTGACTAGCGTGTGCCATGCACGGCTCACACAGTCAGACTGAGACTGCCTTGCCATATGGCAGCCTCGGGGCAATGTTGCCACATAACACGTGCAGTGTTGCCACGTAATTATATTTATAAATGCTACTCAGCACAGTAGCTTATTTACAAGGTTGCTACTCGGCACAGTACCTTAGATGCATAACCTACATATTCCTAGATATAAAAAAAGCCTGTGATATGACTTGGCGACCTGGAATTCTCATGAAACTTTACGCTTTAAGTTTAAGTGGGCATCTACCACACTTTATTCAAAATTTTATTAACGACAGGACATTTGCTGTCAAACTTTCGAAAAATAACGTAAAGTCGAACACATTTGTCCTCGAGAATGGGGTACCCCAGGGCAGTATTCTTGTTCCTGTGTTATTTTTATTTATGATGAATGACTTTCTATTACCAGCCCCCGTGTAACGAGGAATTAGGATTTCCCTCTACGTCGATGATTGTGCTTTGTGTTGTTCCAGTCAAAATGCACAACCGTCAGATGAGGGGAAGCAAGAAGCTCTTGCCGCCGCTCAGCAGTGGGCGACTAGGTGGGGTTTTAGATTTTCGATGGCTAAAACAAGTTATTTTCACTAGAAAAAATCCCTTTTCAGGTCAGTACTTCAAATATATAATACTCCTGTTGTCTTTCAAAATTAAGTACAAATTTTAAGCCTAAAATATTACAAACGCCTCACTAGGAGAGAGCAAATTAATAACGTAATAAATAAAACCTCCAATTCAACTAACATTCTGAAATACCCATCGGGTAAATCATGGGGAGCCAATAGAAGGGTTTTTTATTGATGCTGTAAAAGTCCCTAATTAGATAAAAATGGACTATGGAGCACAATTGTATGCATCAGTCAGCAATACCTTAATCTCTAAGCTGACAGTCATTCAGAACAAATGCCTACGTATCAGTATTGGAACACTTATGTGCTCGAGGATCTCGAGACTAGAGACAATCATCCCCCATTACAACAGAGGATAGAATACATAACGTTATCCTATGGGTACAAGGTGGCAAGGAAGCGTGAGACCTCACACCCCGCATGGAATGCCATGGCCCACGTGGGCTATGAATTTCTTGCGGGGTTAAATTCTTTTGCCGCCCTCCTCTACCACTTAACAACGCAAACTGTGGTCTTGTTAAACGATATAGTCAAACTAATACAAAGCAATATTCCACCTTGGGAAGTCAGGAGACCATTTGTCTCCACTGAGTGACTCCCAAGAAAGAAGCAGACCTCCCAGGTGGAGATACAATTTAAATTCATATCATTCCTTCTGGTGTTTCGGGACCACGCCCGTCCATATACCGATAGGTCCAAAACCGATACTAGCGTCGGTGCCGGCATCTGGTCAGAAAACTATCATTCAAGATGTCGTTCGCCAGACCACACTTGTCAACCCTCAGTGAGATAAGACGTGCCTCGAAGGCGCTCCGGGTTTCAGCAGCCAGGCCGAATCTGTTTGGCCCTGCCCACTCCCCCTGCTATACCCCAACGCCCTACCAGCCTTACTACACCAGGATCGATTCAGCAAAACATTCTAGTGATTAGTGAGCGATTGATTACGGAGCAGTGTTCCTATAGTGCACTTAAGGAACTTTCTCGGCAAAACATTCTAGCCATCAGTGCAATAAGTGATTACCATACAGTGCTCGATAGTGCACCCCAAGGAAAAGTCAGACAGTGGGCACTTTATCGGTCAACTTTAAAGTGCCAGTGACAAGGACCACCGCGGTGTTTGCATATATCGTAAAAACTGTGTCGGCGACCCCAAGCACCGGGACAAAGACCACGGTCTTTACGACTGACAAATATTAACAGATGTCTAACAGTGTCAGTGTCCCTCAAAGTGCCACCAGTGACAAACACTTCCGTCCGCCCACAACAGATTTCAACCGATGGCCACCAATCACTTACTCCCGACGCACTCTGTACCATCTAAAGCGTGGGAACGGTTATCCTGAAGGCAGTGTTATCGCGCTACTCAAGTCACTGAAAATATTCCACGCGCGGAGCCGTAGACAAGGCCGTCATGCACATAAGCCCATTAGAACCGTAACCTCCACTAGGAAACCGGAGAAACCCACCCCTGACAGACCATACCACCACACTGAAGTTCCACGGATATGGTATGATCTCCCGTCTTTACTGCTATCCAACGTCACTTCCCTAGCTAACAAGTTCGACGAGCTGGCAACTACAGTCAGGTCAACCGCCGCGAGCGTCGTTGCCATATGTGAGGCTTGGCAAATTGTGCCTGAAACGTGTCATATTGAGGGATATCAACTCTTTCATCACCTTCGTTCACAAAGACGCGGAGGGGGCGTTGCCCTCTTCTGTCAAGATGACCTACGCCCGTCACGCCTGGATGTTCAAGTCCCAGCAGATGTGGAAGCATTATGGGTACGTGTCGTGCTGCGGGCACACCCACGCAACACTGCTTCCATTATAATCTGTGTGGCATACCATCCGCCTCGCTCACCCACCAGAGACACTCTTATCAATCATCTCATCACCACCTCAGACCACCTCAGAGTTAGGTACCCATGTGCCAAGTTAGTATTATGTGGGGATTTAAATGAAATTGACACCACTGATATCCAGGACCAGCTATCACTATCACAAGTTGTGACCTTCCCCACACACGGTCAAAACACCCTTGACCTTATCTTAACTGACTTAGCGGACCAGTACCAACCTCCTCAACCACTGCCTCCTATCGGGTGTAGCACACACTTATCAGTGCTCTGGTCCCCAGCTGCCACTCCCACTCAAGTACAGAGACCCTACATCAAGACCTACAGGCCGATTACGGACTCTGCAGTGCGCCTCTTTGGGCAGTGGATAGTTCACTATCCCTGGACTGAAGTACTTAGCGTGGATGACGTGGAAACCAAATGGATAAATTATACCAACACCACCACGGAAGCTCACCACCACTTCTTCCCCGAGAAGTCCGTCAGATCTCACCCAGCTGACTTGCCCTGGATCACACCTCGGATCAAAAGACTTATGCAACAGAGAGACAGAGCCTTTCATCTCAATGACCACATCCGCTACAGGTCCCTTCGCAACAGAGTCATCCGCGAAATACGCACTGCAAAGAAGTCCCACTACCCAACCAAATTACAACACCTGAAGCAGACCAACATCAGTCAATGGTATGGTAAGCTTAAAGAACTCTGTGGACTAAACAATATGACACACCCCCTCCCCTTCCTTAGCCATCTCACTAATGTTGACGCAGCTGAGCAAACAAATAACCATTTCGCTACTATATGCCAGACGCTCCCACGGCTTGACACAACCACTCTCCCTGCTTACCTACCAGCCCCCCTTCCCACTGACTTAGTAGAGGAATTTGACGTAGCAAAACGCCTGGACAAACTAAAATTAAAACGCTCTACCACCCCCATTGACTTACCAATGAAACTATTCAAGGAGTTCTCCCCGGAGCTTGCTAAACCCCTCTGCTCCATCATCAATGCTTCTCTCAGTCAAGCCAGATGCCCAGCTGACTGGAAGACCTCTTATGTATCACCAGTGCCCAAGTCAACCAGCCCACAATCCTTAAATCAGCTACGACCCATTGCAATCACCCCAATACCCAGCCTAATCTGTGAAAGTTTTGTGTTTGACTGGGCTTATGCTGATATTGCAGGAGTCGTAGACCCTCAGCAATTTGGCAACATGAAAACTTCCTCCACCACTCACTGTCTTGTCAGCTTTCTCGATTACATATACCGCCATCTCGAGAAACGAAAAACGTCTGTAGCTGTCGCCTTCATTGATTTCACTAAAGCGTTCGACCTAGTCGACCACAATATAATCATAAACAAAGCTATTGACCTCGGGCTTCGGAGAAGTCTCATACCATGGCTTACAGACTTCCTCAGTGACCGACGCCAAGCTGTACGCTTCCGAGGGGCTGTCTCCACCTTTCAGTCACTCACCTGTGGCGTCCCCCAAGGCACCAAGATGGGACCACTCTGCTTCCTTATGCTCATCAATGATGCCCTAAGAGAAACCCCTGCTCGCTGGAAATATGTCGACGACTCCACCATTGGGATCAGCGTCAACAATTCTGCTCCCAACTATACCGCCCTTCAGGATTTATTGAACAGTCTCCAAAACTGGGCCACCAACAACCATGTCACCATCAACCATACCAAGACCATGGTTATGCACATCAACCTCTCCTCCGACATTGTCCCACCTCCTTCCATTACCCTAGGTCCGAACACACTCCAGGTTGTAGATTCCACGAAGCTCCTCGGCGTCACCATAGACAACAAACTAAATTGGAAACCACACGTCAGTGAAGTTGTCAAATCCTCCAGTTTCCGTCTCCACCTCCTCCGCCGACTCAAGTCCCTCGGAGTTCCCGCACACGAGCTCCTCAGTGTATACACAACATTCATACTTCCCAAGCTCACCTATGCCTCCCCCACCTGGTCTTCCTCCCTAAATGCCACACAACGTAAACACCTAGAAAAAGTGCAAAAGAGGGCATGCAAGATTATTCTCTCCCCTTCCTACTCCACATATCAAGAAGCGCTCAACACACTGACCCTTTCGACTCTCACTGACCATCACCACGGCCTCATCTGCAAATTTGGTAAGAAGCTTCTACACCACCCCCGACACCGGCCCCTACTACCACCTGAGATCCCCTGCCCGAGAATTGCTGTTCGACACCACAACCGCATCCAGCCCATACGTGCACGAACTGATCACTATAAGAACAGCCCAGTCCCAACCATTGTAAAAATTATCAATAACATGTAATAAATCAGTGTATTCACTCCCAGTAAACACTGCTCCCTACACTGTCACTATGTTGAAATGAACTGTAGTTTGAGCTGATCCCCATCTAAGTTATTATATGTCTTATTTGTGTCACTTATGTCACTTGTATATTATTTGTAACTCGTAACCCATTCCCCAAATATGTAACTGTATATTTTCAGCCTTCTGGCTGCCAAGCTCTTTCAATAAACCGTTAATTATTATTATTATTATTATTACAGCGGAGTTGTTCGCCACTGACAAGGCCATTGACCACACAAACAATTCCAATAGTGATAAATTTTTATATTCTCAGATTCCATGTCAGCTCTTAAAGAAATTAAAAGTGGTCAAACAGAAATGATGAAATACAGGGTAATATTATCAATAAACTACACTCAACTGACAAAAGCATTCGTCTGGTGTGGGTGCTCGGACATTACAACATAGCAGGTAATTAAAGGGCAGACCGATTAGCCAAATCTGCAGTAGAACTTAAGGGTACCGAAAGCGTGCCCTGGGAGCTACTACGGTGTCTCTCTCTAAGTAAAATTTCAGTCAAAAGGATATCTCAAGAAAAATGGACTGCATAGAACATCACATACAGAGTCAAACATACAATTGAAGGGGGATGGCCCAATTCAGCGCCGCCAATTCAGCGCCGCCGTTTCAGCGCCGCCGTTTCAGCGCCAGCCCAGTTCAGCGCCGAGACCTTTCAGCGCCTGTGCGTTCCGTTCAACTCAGAAGCTATCTGTCTTTCATTAACGTGGTTAGGTTAGGTTAGGTTAGGTTAGGTTAGGTTAGGTTAGGTTAGGTTGGTCGGCCATACCGGAGAGGAAATGGGAGAAGACAACAATTGTTTCCCACAGAGATGTTGAACGGAACGCTTGAAATAACTCTGACCACTGACACAAGCTCGTGTTAACCATCCTCATTGTGTGACATGTTGGTGTTGATTTACCCACCTCCCATAAAAATAATGTTTATGCTCAGAATAAAAATAATAATGCAATGCTTATAAAGAAGTTGCTTCCTCCTCCCCACCACCAAACCTATCCTCCTCACCCCTTCAACTTACGTCGCTGAGCTTTATCTGACTCGAATATGTTGGTTCGGTATTCACAAAGTTCGCGGACCAGATATCACAAAACGCTTATTTTCATTGTGGCCCTGAAGCCAATGTTTAACAGATAATATTGACACGAGACAGTGAACTTGGAACAACATCCTTCCAACACCATAAAATGCTTTCCAACAATGTCAAACACCATCCAACACTCTCAAACACCTTCCAACACTCTCAAACACCTTCCAACACTCTCAAACACCTTCCAGCACTCTCAAACACCTTTCAGCACCCTCAAACACCTTCCAACACCCTCAAACACCTTCCAACACCCTCAAACACCCTCAAACACCTTCCAACACTCTAAAACACCTTCCAACACTCTCAAACACCCTCAAACACCTTCCAACACCCTCAAACACCTTCCAACACCCTCAAACACCTTCCAAACACCTTCCAACACCTTCCAACACCCTCAAACACCTTCTAACGCTCTGAAACACCTTCCAACACTCTCAAACACCTTCCAACACCCCTCAAACACCTTCAACACCGTCAAACACCTTCCAACACTCTCTCAAACACCTTCCAACACCTTCCAACACCTCAAACACCTTCCTTGCCACACTCAAACACCTTCCAACACCCTCAAACACCTTCCAACACCCTCAAACACCTTCCAACATTTCTCAAACACATTCCAACATTCTCAAACACCTTCCAACACTCTCAAACACCTCCCCAAACACCAAACACCTTCCAAACACTCTCAAACACCTTCCAACACTCTCAAACACCTTCCAACACTCCCAAACACCTTCCAACACCCTCAAACACCTTCCAACACCCTCAAGCACCTTCCAACACTCTCAAACACCTTCCAACACTCTCAAACACCTTCCAACACCCTCAAACACCTTCCAACACCCTCAAACACCTTCCAACACCCTCAAACACCTTCCAACACCCTCAAACACCTTCCAACACCCTCAAACACCTTCCAACACTCTCAAAACAAGGTTAATGTAGTAAGATGGTGCGAGTCAGTGCGTGTGTCGTGGCCTCATACAACATGATACACCATGATATACCATAAACACTGAACCAAATTCGTAATTATCTTATCGTAAACAATTACTAATATTTATATCAACAGACCTTAGAGTGTAGCGACGTGTTCCTTCCCTGGTGATAGTGGCTGGTGGTAATAGTAATGGTGGTAGTAGGAATGGTAATAGTTGCTGGTGATCGTGGTATTCATTTCCATTTCTTCGTTTGTCGTGTTGATCTTATCTGCCCAACATGACAATTTATTACATCAGTTTTGTTGCATTTACAAAATAAAATAATAAATTATTAGGTAATTATTGACGACTGACCCGCCGCCGATTTTTCATAAAAAACGAAATACAAATGCTGCAATTTCACTGTGTTTTATAGTATACACTGTCCTAGTTTTGGCTAATGTGTGGTAAGGTGATTATTTCTACATTAAACCTAACATAACCCTAGTTGATAAGAAAAACAAGTGGCAGAAAATTTGTTAGAAGACTTCACTAACCAAACCAAAGAAACCTACCTAACCTTACCTAACTTCCAAGCCGAGGCTCAACCGCCCTGACTACTGACCCCCCGCCATATTAAACAGAAAAAACTTACTATGATAACATTCAACAACAACGTCCAAATATAACAACCAACAATAAGACCCAACAATAACAACCAACAAAAACACCCAACTTTAACACCCAACATTAACAACCAACAATACGACCCAACAATAACACCCAACAATAACAACCAACAATAACAACCACCAATAACACCCAACTTTAACACCCAACATTAACAACCAACAATAACAACCAACAATAACATCCAATAATAACAACCAACAATAACAACCAACAATAACATCCAATAATAACAACCAACAATAACAACCAACAATATGACCCAACAATAACAACCAACAATAACAACCACCAATAACACCCAACTTTAACACCCAACATTAACAACCAACAATAACAACCAACAATAACACCCAACTTTAACACCCAACATTAACAACCAACAATAACAACCAACAATAACAACCAACAATAACATCCAATAATAACAACCAACAATAACAACCAACAATAACATCCAATAATAACAACCAACAATAACAACCAACAATATGACCCAACAATAACAACCAACAATAACAACCACCAATAACACCCAAGTAACTTTAAACAACCAACAACATTTAATCCAACAACAACAATCTAAACAATAACAACCAACACAATAATCAACTTTAACACCCAACAATACACCTAACCCTAATAATCAACAATAATAACCAACAAACAAACACCAATAATAACACCCAACAATAACACCCAACTTAACACCTAAATAATAACACCCAACAATAACACCCAACAACAACAAACCAAACAATAACACCCAACTTTTAACACCAACAATAACACCCAATAAGAACATCCAACAATAACACCCATCTCAATATCTAACAATAACACCAACAATACACCCAACAATAACACCCAACAATAACACCTAACTTAACACCCAACAATAACACCCAACAATAACACCCAACAACAACAACCAACAATAACACCTAACTTAACAACCCTAACAATAACACCTAATAATAACAAACTAACAATAACACCCAACTTAACACCCAACAATAACAACCAACAATAACACCCAACAATAACATCCAACAATAACACCCAACAATAACACCCAACAATAACACCCATCAATAACAACCAACGATAACATCCAATAATAACAACCACCAATAACACCCAACTTTAACACCCAACATTAACAACCAACAATAACATCCAACAATAACATCCAATAATAACAACCACCAATAACACCCAACTTTAACGCCCAACTTTAACAACCAACAATACGACCCAACAATAACAACCAACAATAACAACCACCAATAACACCCAACAATAACACCCAACATTAACAACCAACAATAAGGCCCAACAATAACAACCACCAATAACACCCAACAATAATACCCAACAATAACATCCAACAATAACATCCAACAATAACACCCAACAATAACACCCAACAATAACACCCAACAATAACACCCAACAATAACACCCAACAATAACACCCAACAATAACATCCAACAATAACACCCAACAATAACACCCAATAATAACAACCAACAATAACACCCAACAATAACACCCAACAATAACACCCAACAATAACATCCAACAATAACACCCAACAATAACAACCAACAATAACATCCAACAATAACAACCAACAATAACATCCAACAATAACACCCAACAATAACACCCAACAATAACACCCAACAATAACACCCAACAATAACACCCAACAATAACACCCAACAATAACATCCAACAATAACACCCAACAATAACACCCAATAATAACAACCAACAATAACACCCAACAATAACACCCAACAATAACACCCAACAATAACATCCAACAATAACACCCAACAATAACAACCAACAATAACATCCAACAATAACAACCAACAATAACATCCAACAATAACACCCAACAATAACACCCAACAATAACACCCAACAATAACAACCAACAATAACATCCAACAATAACACCCAACAATAACATCCAACAATAACATCCAACAATAACACCCAACAATAACATCCAACAATAACACCCAACAATAACATCCAACAATAACACCCAACAATAACATCCAACAATAACACCCAACAATAACACCCAACAATAACACCCAACAATAACATCCAACAATAACACCCAACAATAACATCCAACAATAACATCCAACAATAACACCCAACAATAACATCCAACAATAACACCCATCAAGAACAGCCGACAATAACACCCAACAATAACACCCAACAATAACACCCTAAAACAACATCCGACAATAGCATCAAAAAATAACATCCAACAATAACATCTGACAATTACATGCAACAATAACATGCAACAATAACATGCAACAATAACATCCAACAATAACATCCAACAATACCATCCAATAATAACATCCAACAATAACATTCAACAATTACACTGCAACAATTACAAGCAACAATAACATCAAACAATAACACCCGACAATAACATCCAACAATATCATCCAACAATCACATCCAAAAATTACCACCAACAATAACCTCCAACAATCACATCCAACAACAATACCGAACAATAACATCCAACAATAATATCAATCAATACCATCCAACAACGTACAATAACAACCATAACACACAACAATAACATCACAACACCCAACAACAACAACAACAATTAACAACACTACTTACAGTTATAGTCAACAAAGCCATGAGATATAATTCACACACAATGAGTCAAGAATTTCTTTACGGAACGAAAGACGGCGTCCCACTGACCGCCTGGACACCAGCAGTGACCACAGGCTGGGAACTTCGAAACGGAGTGAATGCGGGAGGGGGTAGTAAAGTGTGCTTCTTATGGAACAGAACACAGTAAAGGCAACAAGATCATATTATTTCTGTCTCTTTTTTCATTAAATTTCAATATATCTGTTATTACAATACATTTGTTTCTGATTTAATTATCATTTATTTCATCAGACAAAATAAATGCAAATAATGATAGGATGTCAACGCGTGTGGCGGCGTCGTAAACTACCCAACAGGTGATTCGTGTCAGCCAGCCAAAACAACTTTACTGAAAAAATTTTCGTGTGTGGGGAAATTTTTTCCAACACTCGTAGAAATTGGTGCAGAAAACAGTAAACCAAAACATTTAGTGAATCGGTAATTATCTTTGATAAAAAAAAAACGTTTATTGTGTTATAGTGTTGAAAAATACGAGTGACAAAGTTGGGCCCAGGAGGAGTGTATATATTGGACTACTTTTAAACCGTACAGTAATTGTTCACAGTGTATTATGTTAAACATTTGTAAATTAAATTTGATGTATAGAAATTATCTTACCACTCAACATTTTAAAATATAAATAATCATCAAACACTGGCAGTGAGTGTGTGTGTGTGTTGAGTGTGTTTTCGTGGTGGTCCTGAACACCCACTCCTGTGTAGTGTGGTAAAGTGTGTTGTTCACACAACACAACACACTCGCCGCCATCTTAATGTTGTTGTTATTGGAAATAACAGCACCATGCCAGAGGATAAACCTGTATACTTCACAAATAATGGTGACAAGTAAGATGTGATGATTGCTGGCAACCTAACTGGAGCATCCAGGTGCTGTGGTGACCAGGCAGACAGGTGTTGTGGTGACCAGTCAGACAGGTATTGTGGTGACCAGGCTGACAGGTGTTGTGACCAGGCAGACAAGTGTTGTGGTGACCAGGGACTTGGGGGCGGAAAAATAATAGTAAAAAGAAAAAAAGAAGATAAAAAACTTGTATTAATCTACACCACGAAGATGCCGAAAAACCAGCTTTTTAAAGTGAGGTCACATTGTAAGAGCATGGAAACGCAGAAGAAGGCAGGGCATTCCACAATTTGGCTGTGTGAAGAAAAAAGGATGTACTATAACGGGTTATTCTAGTGTGACCAACATCCACAGAGAAACGGTGGGAACGGCGGGCAAGACGAGTATTAGGAGCCCACGGCTTTGCCGGCGGTACACAGGATGCCAAAGCCACCGAACATTGCCCTTTAAATTACCTGTAAAAGAGAGAGGCTGAAGCAACATTGCGAGGAAGATAAAAGGAAGAGATAGTTGGGAGAGATATTTTGAGCCAGATGACATCATAAAGAGAATATTCAAGATCCGTGAGTCGAGCTATTAGGTGTACCTGTGTTGTAGTAGGCGCATACTCCTCCCTTAAAACGGAAAGAGGTATAAATGTTGTTGTTGGAGACTTGAAAAGGTTTGGGTGAAGCTGCTTTAGTCAGTTGAAGTTCACGTAGCAGAAAGAGGTCGGGGGAAGAGGTTAATAGATGTTGCTCCACAGAAGGAAAATTGGATCTCAGGCCGCGAATGTTGGAAAAATGAAGTGTGAAAAAAAAAACGATCCTTCAGCAACCGCGGTAACGTCAGTTGAGGCCCCAGTAGTTTGATGATGATCAGGTCGGCCTGGGGTTCACAACCTTCCCGACCAGCGAGACCCAGCTGATTTCATGGGAGAATAAAAGAATAAAAAGAATAAAGCAGATAAAGAGTGAGAAATGTTATATACAGTACATGCTTTTCTACACCTCTCAGATGATACTACATCAATACCATTCAGAATCTTTCCATTGCTATCACTGCAAACCTAAACGTACAGTTCTAATACCACACTTTTTAATGAATATTTGAGTATATACACAAAAATATACACTGAAATATCACTCAAATATTAAATTTATTTTTGTAGCAATTTATGCAAAGTGATTAAAAAGCGACTTCCTCGTCGCTTATTTTTTTGACATCATGACATAAATATCAACATTACAACACAAATCCTATATTAGTATTGCCTAGTACAGTATTTACATAACTATGTGTTTGTCGAGTCACTCTGGTCTCTTTCACTCCCTCCCATAATATAATTATTTACTGTGATGATCGACAACGTGTCCTCTGAGGCCTAAGTATAGCTCATAACTAACCTAGACAAACGTAGCACACAAGTTAATAACTTATTGGTTGTAAGTTATAGATGGATGACGAGGTATGAGGAGGTAAAGAAGTAGGAGTGCGTGCGTGTACAGTGATCTTTTACTTTTACGTTTATCCTCTTCACCACTGATCCGCTCGTTAACCGCTTGGGCGATCGGTCACGTCTCTGTTACGCACTGTTGGCAAGTACTGGGAATGCACCGGCTTCTAAATGTACCTGAACCTGCTCCAGTGTTGGTCAAGTCTGGTCTTGAAAGAGCTCACACTCAGTGCCGTCACAACACTTTCTGGTAGAATGTTCCAAGAGTTCACAACTCTCACTCCGAAAATGTTTGCCCTCACAGCTTTCTGGACATGCAGCTTCTTCAATCTTGAGCTGTGACCCCTTGTGGGGCGAGCGTCCGCCAGCTCCAATTAAGGACACTCGACTGAGTAGTGCCCCTTGAGATGCTTATACACCTCAATTAGGTCGCCCCTTGCCCGTCTGTAATATAAGCTAGGCAAGTTCAGGCGCTCCAATCTCTCAGGGTAGTTGAGGTGCCGAAATGCGGCACCAGTCTGGTGGCCCTCCTTTGAACATTATCAACCAACTGACAGTCCCTAGCATATCTCGGGGACCAGATGGGGTGACAGTATTCCAGATGGTGAAGCACTTCACTCTTGAAGATCGTTAT
Source organism: Homarus americanus (assembly GCF_018991925.1). Classification (NCBI taxonomy): domain Eukaryota; kingdom Metazoa; phylum Arthropoda; class Malacostraca; order Decapoda; family Nephropidae; genus Homarus; species Homarus americanus. The sequence goes on along the minus strand of NW_024736071.1, from coordinate 10,290,076 downwards.
AAGGGACGGACCGTCTAGATATCTGAACGGCCTTCTTCTAAGACCCAATAATTTAGTTGTTTGGTTCACCTTCTTCTCACAGTAGCCCGAGAACTTCAGTTCATTGTCAACATACACACCTAGGTCCTTCTCACATTCAGTCTCAGATTCAGATTTCAGATTTGCCCCCGAGGGGGCTAGTTTATTGGGCACCCCCTTACATCCTGTGCAAGGTGAAGCGCAGAAGCGTTTACAGCGCCCAACAGGGAAGTATGAAAAGTTCATACTTGCCTTTATGACTCGTACATTAAGGGCGTAAAAGCCTGAAGGGTCATAGGTTCTGTCAAGTTACATAAAGTGAGAGAATGATGAGTGTGTGGGGGGAAAGTTCCCGGTACATTTTATCTGTTTATGGCAAAGAGTGGCAGGTCCCTAATAATGTCAAATGCCAGGCCTGTGACTAGGAGGAGGGATATCTGGTCTGGGAGGGAAGAGGTGTTGGTAACGGCTGGGGACCTATGGGAGGAGGTCATAGGGCAAGTGAGGATGTAGTGAGAGAGGGTGTGAGAGTCGGGTTGGCCACAAAGTTTACAAACAGTGCGGTGAGGCTCAGGGTTGCCAATGTACTCCCATAGGTACCTGTACCCTAGGCGCAGTCTCATGTATATAAACTGTTGAGATCGAGTCAGGGATTGATATTCTTTGTAGTGGCGGTTGTCGTCACCGGTTACAGCGTCATAGTGGCATAGTGTGACGCTACCCCGTTGTTTCAGGTGTGTCCAATTTTCGTTGAATGCCTCTCGTTGTGTGGCGTGTATGCGAGATTTGAGATGGTTCAGGGAGAGGGCGAGAGTGGCTTCAGTATCTTCTTCTTGTGTAGCTTCTTTGGCAAGCCGATCCACAGTGTCACAGGCAGTTATTCCTATATGTGACGGGATCCAAAGAAACTTGACACGGATGTCATCAGTTTGTTCTAGCCCGGCAACGGCGGCTAGGGTGTGTTGGGCGGCAGGGGAGGAGGGGGAGGGTAATTTGAGCCTCGCTAGCGCAGAAGTGCTGTCACTGATTATAAGGAGGTTCCGGCGTTCAGTGCGAGCATAGGTCGCCCCCTCATGAATGCCCGCGAGGATGGCTATGCTTTCAGCATCAGTGGAGGAGGCCCAGTCGTGGACCCTGATTTTCCTGCAGGCCTGGCGCTCAGGAATCCACACAGCTGCCCCAGCGCTGCCCAGCGTGGTAACAGACCCATCACAGTAGACGAGGATAGGAGGGTGGGAGGTCTTTAGAGAGGAAGCGACATCATTAATCTGCTCAAGGCAGTTAAGTTTGAGCATATACCTCAGTTGGGTGGATTTACGACCAGGGAAGGTGTGGACGACAACATCAACACACGGGAGGTCTACGGCGGTAGAGGCGGGTGAGTGTACTCGGGAGGGAGAGAGGTCGAGGGGGTGTAGAGGTGATAACGCAGGATGTCAGCAGCAGTGTGGACGGGCCAGAGTTGAGAGGGAGGGGGGAAAGTAATGGGGACAGGCCGGCGCAGGAGGGTGTTAAGATGTGAGTTCAGTGAGCGCGACAGGGGAGTCGGTTGCTCACTGCGAAGAAGTTTAACACCAAGGATGGCATTGAGAGCAGTAATTCGATCGCAGACGGGAAGCAGGATTAGTTCGCGCTGCATGACTTCTATTCTGGTGGTCATAGGGCAGCCGAGGATGAGTCTCATCGCTCTGTTTTGGATTTTCTCTATGCTTTGTTTCTCGCGCTGGGAGGCAACTACAAGGACAGGAGAGGCATAATCTATGACAGCTCTGACGATGGCAATGTACATGAGACGTAGGACCCTGACAGAGGCTCCTTTGAGGCCGTGAGTGAGGGACTGGAGGGGCCTCGTTCGTTGGCGGCACTGGGAGATGACGTGGGCGGCGACAGCGGAGGTCGTGGCTCTGGTAGTGGCTCGCACAGGTAGACCAAGGTACCTGTAGGTGCGTACTTGATCGATGTCTTGTCCTTGCAGAATCAGTGGTGTCTGACGCCGGAAGCGTGAGATGAACTTGGTTTTAGTGTGTGAGATGACTAGCCCGAGTGTTTGACAGGTCCGGGCGAACGTGGAGAGTATAGGTTGTTCATGTTGCACTGTAGTAATTTGGAGGAGGATATCATCAGCGTAGCTTATGATGTGACCGTCTAGGGCTCGCTCAGCAAAGATGACGTTGAGACGGCAGATGGAGTTCATGAGAACATTGAAGAGTGTAGGGCTGAGTACACCTCCCTGAGGCGTGCCAAGATCAAGGTCCCTGATCTTAGAGTAGTGGCCCTGAAAACGGACACGGGCCTGTCGATGGGAGAGGTAGTCAGCAATCCACGTGAGGAGTTTGCCCTTCACATCCATGTGAGTGAGGCCCTCAAGAATCACTTCACTGTTGGCTTTATCAAAAGCACCCTTGAAGTCGACGAAGAGGGAGGTTTTGGCGGAGGTGTTTGCCATGTAGTGAGCGATGCAGTGAGCAGTACTCTTTCCGGGGCGAAAACCATAGAGGTCAGGGTGCAGGTGGGCTTCAATTTTCCATTGGAGGCGGTGGAGTATCATGCGCTCCATCATCTTTGAGAAGCAGGAGATGAGGGATATTGGACGATATTCATCTTGTCTGCCTGGTTTAGGGACTGGGATGGTGGTGGCAGTCTTCCATGAGTGAGGCAGCTGACCAGTATCAAAAGAGAGGTTAAATAGACAGAGGAGGGGGTTACCAGGGGTGGCAATAAGGGCATTTAACACATCATATGTGACGCCGTCATCGCCTGGGGCGGTGAACCGACCACGCTTAACAGCATTTAGTAGTTCACACTGTGTGAAAGGCACGTCAGTGTCTGCAAATAGGTCTTGGTACTCGAAGATGCGCTGTCGGCGTTGTGGTTGCAGCGCGAGGGTGAGGTCTCGTACAGCGGGTGGTAGCGCATCAATGGAGGCGGCCTTCTGCCACGTCTGGGAGAGCGCCTCAGCTCGGGCAGCTGGTCTGGGGTGGAGCGCGGGTCTAGCGTTGGTGCCCCGGGCACGGTTAATGGTGCGCCATATATCACCTATAGATGTAGACTGGTCAATAGAAGAAGCAAAGTCAAACCACTGCTTCTCTCGTGCGAGAGTGATGGCAGATTGGAGCTCTTTATTTGTGCGCATCAGAAAGCGTAAAGAGTCAGGGGAGCTGGGAGATTTCTTCCACTGGTCGACTGCTATTCGGTGCCATACTCGGATAGACTTAACATGAGGGTCACGGTTAACGTTCCACTGACTCCTGGGCTGGCGGTTAGGGCGGCGGTGTTTTGGGACAGGGCGGTGGAGGTCAGTACATTGTTTGGACAGATCAAGGTAGAGTTGGTCTGCGGTGGTGACAGTGTAACCCTGAAACCATTCAGCAATGGAAGTGATGAAGGCAGGTATGTTGGCAGGGGGTAGCCTGAGCCTAGGGGGTAGCCTGAGCCTAGGGCCCTTGGGTGGAACGGGTATTCTCACATACTGGAGGGTAGTGTGGATAGGGAAATGGTCACTGTGGGGGGAGTGGAGGATGCGGGTGGAGTGTGGGCGGTGAGGGTCAGAGTAGAGAGCTATGTAGTCAAGTTTCCCTCCCCCGATGTGGGTGGGTGATGGAGGGCAGAGAAGACGTACAGGGTCATCGGTGGTTTGTAGGTAGGAGAGCCAGGAGTTACCCCGGGAGTTTGAGTGGGGCCCCTGGGAGCCGAGACTAGGGTGACGGGCATTGAGGTCCCCCACAAGGAGGGTGGGGGTGGAGGTGATATGGTGTGGTAGGACAGGTACAGTAGGGGTGGAGGGAGGCACATAGACATTGACAATATTGAGGGACATACCTTTTAGTGTGATTGTGATGGCATGTGCGTCGGTGGTGTCGTCATCAAGGGGGACGTCGAGAGGTTGGTAGGGGACATCCTTCTTGACGTAGATCCGTAGTCCACGTGCATGGCTTCGTGGTAGTCCGTCGATGCGGAGAACAGGAGTGGATGGGCTCTCAACACATGTGTAGCCACTGAGCACATAGGTACCAGCAGCACACCGCGTTTCTTGGAGGCACAGCACGTCGACGTCTTCAGTGTAGACGTAGGTTTTGAGGGCACCAAACTTGCTTTGCAAGCCGTTTATGTTCCAGGTGAGTACCTGCAGTCCTGTAGCGTTGCTATCCATTGTGGTGTATTAGACTGATTACCCCTGACGTGGACGGATGGGCCTTAGGTGCCGGCATGTCGGTGGAGTATGGGTAGCCGGGGGTGGAGTCCTCAGGTCCAACAGGTAGCCCTGGTGGAGACAGCACAGACACAGGAGCAGGCGAGGCTTGAGGTGGGTAGACAGGTTGAGGCACCACGTGACGTAAAGATGAGGCAGGGCTTGGCTCGGGGGCCCCAGTACACACAACCTGTGAGCAGGGGGGGCTCACAGGGGGACTACCAGCTTGTGTCAAACCAAAAGAGGGGAGTGACTGGGTGGCAGCAAAGGGCAGGAGTTGGCGGTGTAGGTCGGAGATGGCGGTACAGAGTGTAACCAAGAGTTTCTCAACATGACTGGTAAATTCTTGGAAGAGGGACATGATCTGTGTCATGTCACTGGAGACGGGTTGTGGGGGGGCACTGGTGGCGGCACAAGGCTTGACAGCGTCAGGGTAGAGACGGGGTTGTGGGGGTGCACTGGTGGCGGCACAAGGCTTGACAGCGTCAGGGTAGAGACGGGGTTGTGGGGGGGCACTGGTGGCGGCACAAGGCTTGACAGCGTCAGGGTAGAGACGGGGTTGTGGGGGGGGCACTGGTGGCGGCACAAGGCTTACTGCGTCAGAGTAGCGACGGGGTTGTGGGGGGGAACTGGTGGGAACACGAGGCTTGATAGCGTCAGAGTAGAGACGGGGAGGAGGCTCAGTAGTGGTTGAGTTAGGGAATGGTAGGTGCTGTTGTGGTGCAGCCTGGTGAAGCCAGGCAGGGGCAGGTGACCCAGTAGACTGAGGGGGGCGTTGTGGTAGACGCAGCCCTTGGGGAGGCCTCTCCCCTGGGACAGAAGGGCGACTGGGGCACTGCCGTGAGTCAGCATTGTGCCGGCCGCCACAGTTACAGCACCTGGGCTCAACTACATAGCCCACACCACCCCTATTAAGGTGGTCTTTGATTTTCTGGGCACAGGCGGCGGAGTTGTGGTTACGTGAGCAGAAGCGACATCTAGGACGATCACGTCGGCAGCAGGCAGTGAAGGTGTGACCCCAATGAGAGCAGATAACACAAAATGCAGGCCCAGGATGATAGGGCTCTGCATAAAGTGGTGGAAGGATTGGATGGGCTTCCACAGTGGTTGGACATACCCTTCCCTTCCACTTGACAATAACAGCAGCTTGTGGAGTGTGTCCCCGGTAATGTCGACGTATACTGAGTATATTAGAATTAAAGTCACGTGCATCTTCGATGTCAGCGTATAGGGGGAATCGTTTCACTAGGATGTGGCAACATTCATCAGCGTCTGCTGGAGGGGCCACTAGGACAACCCCGTCAAAGCCAACAGTACTAAGGGTTTTATAGACTTCAGGAGTCTGACACTTGATAAAGTTCCGGTTCTTACCTTGTCGGAATTGAATGTTGGGACCATGCTGTCTGCAGTACTTCATCATCCAATTAAACCGATCCTCGACAGATTTTAATGAGTCCTTGGGAAAGTGGAGATTCAGCTTACTTGTTTGTTTGGCAGAGGGCAGGGTGATAGGGTCCATGGCATTGCTGTTTCCACTGTGGCTAGTGTTTCCCATAGAAACATTACCGTCACTGTCATAATCACTGGGGTCTGACTCTTGAAGGGTGTTGGATTCAGTCAAGACCTGCTGTGTTTTATTCCCAGTTGAATTCTTTCTGCTTCCTTCTGTTTGTGTCGTCCTTTTCTTCCTATCATTCATGATCTCATCACTGTCGCTTCCTTCACTTTTCTTCGCCTCCTCTCGCCTCCTCTTCTTTTCTTTCTTACTAATCACTTCTTGAAAATTGTCTATCACTTCTATTGTTGTTGGCCGCGGATTGTCTGCTTCTGATTCACTGCTTGAAAGCCTCAGGTCGTCTTCTAAGTTGTTCAGTAGGGCAATCTTTTCTACTTTAGCCAAAGCCTTCATAGGTTTCTGCCCACCACTCTCCCCAGGCATTGTGCAATGCTTGTGTTCGGTCACAGGCGAGATGGAGAGGCAACGACATCACTACCTCGTCATTCAACGTCACGCTCTTCGCACTGCGCATGCGCAGATACGAAAATAACCGACCAGAGGGTCCAGGCAGGAAGTCCAGATATTTTATCTAAAATATTGTCTAAGTCCAACAACTATAAATTTCACAAGCGACACTGTGCTTACAACTGGGCTCCACTTTAGTTCTCTAAACAGACTGAAGGTAGTCGTCTCACTAAATTCATCAGAATTGGGAATTGTAGGGAAAGCTCACTCACAGCCTTTGTTGACGTTTTACGGTGCGCATGTCGAATGTGACATTCAGTCTCAAATAGTGCGGTTTCTTCATCCCGTTGGGACATATGATACGCCTCCTTACCGTTGGTACGCCCCAGGTGCATCCTCATGCACTTCGTGACATTGAATCTTAGCAGACATTTCTTCGACCATTCTTGAAGTTCATGGAGATCTTTCTGCAGCTCTTCACAGTCTGATTGGTTCTTAATTTCCGTAAATAACTTGACATCGTCCGCAAACATTGTGTCGAGGAATGTACAGCTTCTGGCATGTCATTTATGAAACAAACAAACAACAGCGGACCCAATACACTGACGATTTCGTGCCATTAATCACCACACACTGATTGTGATCATAGAGAAAGCCTCCCATCCACGCTAGGACATTTCCCCGAATCCTGTACCCTTCCAGTTTAATTTTCAGCATTTCGTGGGGTAAGCTGTCGAAATCCTTGGCAATGTCTAGGTATATATTATCGATATTGCCACCCTGTAATTGTGTTAAGCAGGAGTGTCCCGGCATAAAGCCGTGTTGGAAATCCTTTACAAGGTTGTTTCGTAGTAGATGTTCCATCATGGCATCTCTGATAATGCTCTCAAATACTTTTTATACTATGCTGGTCAGGCTCACTGGTCTATAATTATTCGTGGAGTGACGATCGCCCTTCTTGAAGATAGGACTCATATAAGCCATTTTCCAATCACTGGGGACCTTTTGCTCATCCAGGCATTTACAGGACAGGATCTTCAGAGGCTCAGCAAGCTCGTTTCACAACTCTCTTAGCACTCTGGGATGCACCATGCCAGGGCCGGAACTCCTATGAACCTTTAGCTTAGACAATTATTTCTTATAACCTCTTCTGTGAACACAATGTGGGTCAGTACTGTGTCGAACCGTCTGTCCCCAATCGCAGGAAGATTATTCGCATCTTCTCTTGTGAACACCGAGGAAGCAAAACTGTTCAACGCCTCCTCTTTGTCCTGGTCAGAATCTGCGTAACTACCATCTTCATCCCTCAGGTCCGATACTCCTCGCGTTTTTAATTCGACTTTGCGTAGCGGTAAAACGCCTTTGGGTTTGACTTGACCTCGCTTGCAAACAGCCTCTGGAACTCCTTTTCAACCCTTCTATACTCTGACTTTGCTTGATTTCTGGCTCTTGCATACATCCTCCTGTCCTGCTTATCGTTTGCTCTAACCCACGTCTTGGAGATACGGGTTTTCTTCTTATCTTTGTCGACCGCAGCATGGTTCACGTGTAGCGGTCTCCTTGTATTCCAGGAGGCACTGGGTTTGGTCTTGAGTATATATTTCTCGATCAAGTAGTTTACTTTACTGGCTATGATATCCAGCGTAGTGTCTGCTTTCTTATACCTTAGTGAGTCAGGCCAGCGGATACCCCTCATCTCCTCCTCCTCCTTGGCCTGGTTTTGTCATGAACGAAGTAACAGTTAAATCTGAAGGACAACATCACGTAGTGGCTGGTGCCAACGAGGGCTAGGTGTCACAGCTTAGTCACCATACCTTCCTCATTTGTTATGATGAGGTTGCTCTTATTTCTACTGTGTTATTATTGTTAATGTTGTGTTTGTTGTGTTATATGTGTAATAAATTTCTGCGCTGCTGTCTGCTGTTTTTATTGTTACTGGTGTGTCTGCTGTGTTGTTATTGTTACTGTTGTTTCTGCTGTATTACTATTAGGCTACAGTACTTCCACTACGCACTGTAATGTGTTGTTATTGCTGTTGCTGAGTCAGCTGTGTAGTTATTAGTGCTGATGCTGTTTTTGTTTTTGTTTTTATTGCTGTTATAATTGTTGGTGTTATTGTTGCTGTTATTGAAATTTTGTAGTTGTTGTTGTTATTATTACTGCTGTTGTTGTTGTTGTTGTTGTAATTGTTGCTGGTATTGATGATGTTGCTGTATGTTATTATTGTTGTTGTAATTGCAGATGTTATTTCTGTTATTGTTGCTGTTGTTGTAGTGTTGTAATTGTTGTTATTATTGCTGTTGCTGTTATTTTAATTGTTGTTATTTCTGTTATTGTTGCTGTTGTTGTAATCTTGTAATTGTTCTTGTTATTGCTGCTACTTTTGTTATTTTAATTGTTGGTGTTATTTCTGTTATTGTTGTTGCTCTTGCTGTAATATTATATTTGCTGCTTTATTAGTGTTGCTGTTGTAATTGTTGTTGTTAGTGTTGCTATTACTTTAGTGGTTGTTGTTATTGTTGCTGCTGCTGTTGTAATTTTTGTTGCGGTTATTATTGTTGTTGTAATTGCTGGTGTTATTGCTGCCAATTATGTTTTTACTGATGATGTTGATTCGGGGTGTTGGTGTTGGTGGCGGTGGCAGTGGCGATGGCGACGGCAGCTGCGGCGGTGGTGACGACGGCTGCGGCGGCGGCAATGGTGATGGTGATGGTGCAACATTCACGTGTACAACAACAAGAGTGGGGGCAGGGAGACACACAGTGAAGCGAGATCTTACTTTTAGATATACGAAACAAATGAACGTTTAGTCACCTCTGTAACATCGGGTGAAAGCTGGTTGATACCTTCTGTCAGGTGTTGGAAGGTCGCAGAGTTCAAATGAGTGAATTGATTGCACAAGGTTGGTGCTGGTGTATAGAAGTTCATTGCACAAGATTATGTTTATCGTGGTGATTCATTTATTGCACGTAGCAGGGAGATAGTCGTGTTCGTGAGTGAGTGAGGGAGTGAGTGAGTGAGCGAGTACAGTACTGTTGTGAGTTTTCAGACCAACTCTATCCAAGCCAGAATAACGTACATATCAGTAACTTTTGGGGAGGCACTACCGATAGACCTATCACGACCAGTTGACCTACCCCACATGTGTGATGCCCAAACACATGATAACAAAGGACAAAGGCCAGGCACACCCATATGAGTAATAATGGAAAGGCGCCACCGAACGGCCTACTACGATGACACAAGGCAGACATCCAAACCTGCCTATGTGATAACTTCCAAAATGAAGAAACCAAAATAGCTTCAGATTTTTCTTTACTTTCACCGGATCTGCTGCAGTCATTACTTCCCAGACGGCGAACGTGTAATAGGGCGGGTAGGTAATTTGGGGTAATAAAAAGATTTCCTCGACTGCAAGGAAGGCACATATACATACTGGGTGGGGCGGGTAGGTGAGTGGGTGGGCTGAGGGGCAATCCCCTCCCCCCTTCACTTTCAATTTAAAAAAAGTCCTGCTTTGTACATACGAGCATTACTTGGAATGTATTCGATATTTTACACTCCTTTATTTTCAATCAACAGCTTAATCAAAATGTGTTATGTGATAACAAAATGGGCAGTTAATAAGAGAGAAGTTATCAACGTAGCAAACGCCGTTAACTGCAGTACTTAAGCAATTTCATTAAATGACTTTTATTAATCGTCCACTGTTATCAAATACCAGTTTTTCTTAGCCTCTTGTGTACGGGATCCCTCTGAGATGAATAAATTCGTCTGGCATTAGCCAAATAAAATATTAAACGTGGTGTTCCCGTAGTGAAGGGGTTAGGCCAGGGGTGGGCAAAGTATGGCCCGCCGGCCACATTTGGCCCGCCAAATTATTTTTGTGGCCCGCCACTGCATTTGTATTTACAAATACAAGGCTTTACTTTGTGTTAATATAATACATTTGCATCTACATTAAGTGGGTGGCCCGCGAAGTGTGCCACCATTCATGAAGTGGGCCTCCATCAAAAATAATTGCCCACCCCTGGGTTAGGCTGTTGATTGTAAATTACGTTGTAGAAAATATCGAATAGATTCCAAGCAATTTCGAATGTACAAAGACAAAAATATTTCACAACATTTCTCCAGGAATAAAATTTCTTGCAACATAAGCAGGCCTCAAAAGATAGTTACTGTCCACATAGCAAATAGAGTCTAATATATGCACCATGTTTTTTGTTTTTGTTATTTTAGAAACCACCACTACTTTCTACTTAAATGGCTCCACGGGTAACAGTGGAGGCTTATAATACATATTTGATTATTGGAAAAACTGCGTGTATAGGACAGGGAGCTCTGCCATTAACGTATACCTAAATTTATAAGAATACTTAAATTCGTAAATGAAGTATCGGTATCTGATTATCCTGGTGAACTTTAAGGTCGATGGCTGGTGTGTTGTGACGGCAAGGACCGACAAAAACCACAATGAACTGGTTAATACAAACATCTGTAAACACGTATGACAGGCACAAGTGTTATTTTACTGACTATGCCGTATCGTCATATTGTTTTTCGCATGACTGGCTGTGGGATCCGGTCGAGTGGCTTACCCTTCGACGTACCTTTGGATCAACAGGCAAGGTGCGGTGCAGTTGAATGATTATAACACAGAGCGTGATGTTGAGAAAACACAGAAACAAGACACCTACAGTATACTAGGAGGGGTCGGGGTGTATATCTGGTGTTGTCAAGTTGAGGTCGCAGCATGTATTTGTGCACGCCAAAACACCTGTTCTGACTCACAACTGTTATGAGGTGATTATGTGCAGCTTGTTTTTGCATGTTTCGTGATAGATTTGTTGAGGATTCTTGTTTTTAATGGAGGACACTGAAGGAAGGCACATATACATACTGGAGGACACTGAAGGAAGGCACATATACATACTGGAGGACACTGAAGGAAGGCACATATACATACTGGAGGACACTGAAGGAAGGCACATACTGCAGGACAGTGAAGGAAGGCACATACACATACTGGAGGACACTGAAGGATGGCACATATACATACTGGAGGACACCGAAGGAAGGCACATATACATACTGGAGGACACTGAAGGAAGGCACATATACATACTGGAGGACACTGAAGGAAGGCACATATACATACTGGAGGACACTGAAGGGAGGCACATATACATACTGGAGGACACTGAAGGAAGGCACATATACATACTGGAGGACACTGAAGAAGGCATATATACATACTGAGACACTGAAGGAAGGTATATACATACTGAGGACACTGAAGGAAGGCACATATACATACTGGAGGACACTGAAGGAAGGCACATATACATACTGAGGACACTGAAGGAAGCACATATACATACTGAGGACACATGAAGGAAGGACATATACATACTGGGACACTGAAGGAAGGCATACACATACTGAGGACACTGAAGGAAGGCACATATACATACTGAGGACACTGAAGGAAGGCACATATACATACTGAGGGTCACTGAAGGAAGGCACATATACATACTGGAGGACTGAAGGGAAGGCACATATACATATCTGAGGACACTGAAGGAAGGCACATATCTGAGGACACTAAGGAAGGCATATACATACTGGAGGACACTGAAGGAAGGCACATACATACTGGAGGACACTGAAGGAAGGCACATATACATACTGAGGACACTAAGGAAGGACACATATACACATGGAGGTCACTGAAGGAAGGACATATACATACTGAGGACACTGAAGGAAGGCACATATACATACTGGAGGACACAGGAAGGTATATATACATACTGAGGAGACACTGAAGGAAGGCACATATACATACTGGAGGACACTGAAGGAAGGCACATATACATACTGGAGGACACTGAAGGAAGGCACATATACATACTGGAGGACACTGAAGGAAGGCACATATAGATACACACTGAAGGAAGGTACATACACATACTGGAGGACACTGAAGGAAGGCATATACATACTGAGGACACTGAAGGAAGGCACATATACATACTGGAGGACACTGAAGGAAGGCACATATACATACTGGAGGACACTGAAGGAAGGCACATATACATACTGGAGGACACTGAAGGAAGGCACATATACATACTTGGAGGACACTGAAGGAAGGCACATATACATACTGGAGGACACTGAAGGAAGGCATACATACTGGAGGACACACTGAAGGAAGGCACATATACATAACACTGGAAGGACACTGAAGGAAGGCACATATACATACTAGAGGACACTGAAGGAAGGCATTATTATACATACTGGAGGACACTGAAGGAAGGCACATATACATACTGCAGGACACTGAAGGAAGGCACATACATACTGAGTACACTGAAGGAAGGCACATATACATACTGGAGGACACTGAAGGAAGGCACATATACATACTGGAGGACACTGAAGGAAGGCACATACACATACTGGAGGTCACTGAAGGAAGGCATATATACATACTGGAGGACACTGAAGGAAGGCACATATACATACTGCAGGACAGTGAAGGAAGGCACATACACATACTAGAGGACACTGAAGGAAGGCACATACACATACTGGAGGACACTGAAGGAAGGCACATATACATACTGGAGGACACTGAAGGAAGGCACATATACATACTGGAGGACACTGAAGGAAGGCACATATACATACTGGAGGACACTGAAGGGAGGCACATATACATACTGGAGGACACTGAAGGGAGCCAGATATACATACTGAAGGACACTGAAGGGAGCCAGATATACATATTGAAGGACACTGAAGGGAGCCAGATATACATACTGGAGGACACTGAAGGGAGCCAGATATACATACTGGAGGACACTGAAGGGAGCCAGATATACATACTGGAGGACACTGAAAGGATGAAGGATAAAGATGGAGGGTGAATTTAAAAACCAGGGGACGTCCCAGGTCATATTGAAACACTGTAAACATTCATACAGATAATACACATAATAGAGAGGCATATTATTATAAATGACTGACTGACACACACACACAGGAACTTGATTTTTTTTTTATTGGGCACCCACCTACATCCTTGTGCAAGGTGAAGCGCAGAAGCGTTTACAGCGACCAACAGGGAAGCATGCTAAGTTCATGCTTGCCTTTATGTCTCATGAGTTAAGGGCGTAGAAACCTGAAGAGTCAAGGGCGTAGAAGCCTGAAGAGTCAGTGGTTTATGTCATCAAGTTATTGGAAGCTCCAACAAATCCCTGAATACGAATTCGCAACTTTCGACAGGTACCTACTTTACTGCTAGGTGAACAGGGACTAATGGGGGCCAGGAAGTAAGTCCAAACAACTTCCACCGGCCCGGGAATCGAACCCGTGACATCTCGCTTGCGAGGCAAGAACGGTACCGCTTATACCACCGGTCCCCCACAGGAACATGATGTGAAGTAAATATCACACCTGGTTTTGTTTTAGACCCCAGAACACAAACAATAAATGCCTCAAGTCCTTGCCAGAGATTTCTGTTCCAAAAATATTCTGAAAGGACCTCTCTATTTTTAACCCTACTTAAACTAGCCTTGAGGAAACGTCCGCTGGAAAAACTCCTATCTACCCTCGCCAGTATCCACGCCAACATATGCTGTGGTCGCCGGGAATAGGTAAAACAGCCACGACAGCGTCCTGGCCAACAGTGACTAGGGTCGCGGAGAACAGCTATGTCAACCAGATCAAACCTGATCAAGTGGTAAAAGACGGAACAGGTGCGCAAATACCTGCGAGTGCCGCTCTCCCTGAATTCGTGTACAGTAGTTCCAAGAGCGATTCACAAAGATTCGCACGCAACTCGTGTTCCTAGGAGTTGGGTATGGAGGAGTATGTCTAGTAGAGTCTCATTTTAGTTTTAACACTGTTTATGAAAGTTATATTTATATTAATGTTTAAGCAAGCCAGCTAAGATCATTTTTAAATTACCAGTGGATATAAATTTGACATAAAAGTCTTTCAAAATCTGGGATTCGCCATCGGAATGCAGTAATAATTTATATTAATTAATAATTTGTATTATAATGGTGTGATATGTGCAACATACTAGTGAGCGGTACAGGATACCAGTGAACAGTACAGGGTATTAGCGAACGGTGCTGATGAACAGTGCAAGACCCAAATGAACGGTACTAGCAAACGGTGCAGGATACTAGTGAGCAAGCAGGATAATAGTAGACGGTGCAGGATACTAGTGAACAGTGCAAGATACTAATGAATGGTACTAGCGAACGGTGCAGGATACTAGTGAACAAGCAGGATAATGGTAAATGGTGCATGATACTAGTGAATGGTACTAGTGTAGGGTTGCCATACGTACCGTATTTTCCCGGACATGTCCTCCATTTAGGTCTCGAAATCTTCGTCCGGAAGTAATTTTTAAAATTCTTTAAAAGTCCGGAATTTCAGCTTCCATCATTTTCTCCACGGAAAAAAAAACATGAAACTGTGACGACGAGAGAGAGAGACTGTGAGAGAGGGGAGGTGGAAACCGTACAGATCTCGTTCAGTTTTCGTCAGCTGATAAGTCACGTGTACGCCTGTACGGTGTTGTCAACTTAGCTGCTAGCAATTTTTGGGCTAGCATGTAGTGTCATGTACTGCTTTTCCTTGTTCTTCAGCCACGCGCATTATTAAATTCGTTTTTGTATTTAGTGCTATTACAGCCATAAATGAAATGTTGAAAGTATACCATTTTTTTTCTTATGGCTTTTTTTTACACTGTAGCATTTGTTTTTCTTGACCTGCATTTAAGGCATTTTAGCAATTTTCAACCATAATCTTGATGTGCATGGGCACATCAAGTCGCACACACAGTGGGGGAAGAAGACTGCAGCTAAGGGAATGAAGATATTCAGCCATAAGCAAAGGTAATTTTTTTTATTATTTTTAAGATTTCTTTACCATGAATGTTGTATATTAGCGTACATTAAAAACACAATGCAATACAGTACACCGATACTGGTATATATATATATATATATATATATATATATATATATATATATATATATATATATATATATATATATATATATATATATATTAATGTTATGCAAATATGCAAAATTAATTGTCACGCTGCTTCAAGGTTACATAGCGCCAAAGTGTGTGCCGGGGGGGGATGTCGTCTGGAACGTCCTCTTTTTTTAATGTTCAGATATGGCAACCCTATACTAGTGAACAGTGCATGATACTAGTGAACGGTGCAGGATAATAGTGAATGGTACTAGTGAGCGATGCAGGATACTAGTGAATGGTAATATTAAATGGTACAGGATACTAGTGAACGGTAGTAGTGAATGGTGCAGGATATTAGTGAATGGTGCATGATACTATTGAACGGTGCATGATACTAGTAAACAGTGCAGGATACTAGTGAACGGTGCAGGATACTAGTGAACTTTGCTGCTATATGGCATCACGAAAATTGTGGCCAAGTCCCAGGTTGCTGATCAGTCTTTCTGCCTCATTTATACACAATTGCAGGGTCTCAATTGTTTCTCTTACTTGACAACACAACATACATACAGTATAACGTTTGTAGTGGACGTCTCCCCTACAAACTGCGTATCGCATTCCAATGTGCCGCCTTCCCTAGCAACCAACCAGATATTACCGTATCTTAGCAACGGAACCAGTCACCGGCGACTTTCTGGGTTTTCCCAACATGACTCATAGCGGCTGCTGCTGGGTATATAAGCTCTGTCTCTCCATTGAGATTCATTCTGACCATTCTTCTTGAACAAGCAACACCTCCTCCTCCAGCGCTGCCACCATTGTAGGGGTATCGAGATATTAATGTTGTCTAGCACTCAGGATGGAAGGAAACTCTAATGTGGTTTTCTTGTATAATATATAAGTTATATGATAGACAGTCTGGTGCTGGAGATGCCGTGTGGTGGGGAGCTGCTCAGTAGAAGGACTGCTGGTGGGTCGCCATGCTCACTGGCGGGAGCGAGGGCCGCCAGGCAGGCGAGGAGGAGCTAAGGCAGCCAGGCAGCGGCGGAGGAGGAGGTGTTGCTTGTTCAAGAAGAATCGTCAGAATGAATCTCAATGGAGAGACGGAGCTTATATACCCAGCAGCAGCCGCTATGAGTCATGTTGGGAAAACCCAGAAAGTCGCCGGTGACTGGTTCCGGTGCTAAGATACGGTAACATCTGGTTGGTTGCTAGGGAAGGCGGCACATTGGAATGCGATACGCAGTTTGTAGGGGAGACGTCCACTACACGTTTCTCACTATTGATTTATTTTTTATTTCTTTATAGTTCTTTATTATTATTATTACAGTGTTATTATTATTAATATTATCATTATTATTTTATTTACTATGAATAATTATTAAATTTTTGCCCCCAGGCCCCGATGTGGGTCAGTGACCTCTGCCCGGGTGGGTTAATCCCCATTAAAAAAAAAATAAATAAATAAAAAAAAATAAAAAGTGTCCAACTTATGTCAGACTGTCGTTGATCTGGCCGCGAAGTCCAGTGGCTGTTCCCCCTGAGCGTTCCCCCCTTCCAAACTGCGCGTATTTATATCTTTTACTTTTATCCTCTTCACCACTGATTGGCTCGTTAGCAGCTTGGGCGATTGGTCACATCTCTGTTACGCACTGTTGGCAAGTACTGGGCATGCACCGGATCCTAAATGTACCTAAACCCGCTCCAGTATTGGTCAAGTTTGGTCTTGAAAGAGCTCACACTCGGTGCCGTCACTACACTTTCTGGTAGATTCTTCCAAGAGTTTACAACTCTCACCCCCCAAAAAATTGCCCTCACAGTTTTATAAGTTATATAAATGATTTGGGATATATTCAGCCCGTAAATTTTGTTTTGGTATCATTTTTTTTTAACGGGGATTAGCCCACCCAGGCACAAGTCACTGACCCACATCGGGGCCTGGGGGAGGGCAGGCGAAAATATAATAATATTAACAATAAAAATAATGAAAATAAAAATAATAATAATAATAATAATAATAATAATAATAATAATAATAGTAATAATAATAATAATAATAATAATAATAATAATTATTATTATTATTATTATTATTATTATTATTATTATTATTATTATTATTATTATTACTGGTACTCATAGTGAATTAAATTCAAAATAAAAAAAAATGAAAATTAAATAATAATAATAATATTAATAATAATAATAATAATAATAATAATAATAATAATAATAATAATAATAAAGAAATACAAAAAAAGATCAAAAGTGAGAAACAATATACAGTACTGTAGGGTTTCGTGATATTATGTTGTCTAGCACTCAGGATGGGATTGATGGAAACTCTAGGTGGTGATTTTCTTATATAATATAAATTATATGAAAGACAGTCTGGTGCTGGAGATGCCGTGTGGTGAGGAGCTGCTCAGTAGACACGTTCGGTGAGTAGCGTGTTGAAGGAGGTAGATGTGCAGGAGCTTCGTTAGAGAAGATGTTGCCTGTTGCTGGCCTCCAGGTTGAATGAGAGTGGGACAGCGAGGAGCTTGCTTGGAGGAGGTGTTGCGTGTTCAGAAACCGAGAGCAGAATGAATCTCAATGGAAAGACAGAGCTTATATACACAGCCGCCAGAAGAAAACCGTGGGAAGTCGCCGGTTTCTCGACCCATTGCTAGGATATGGTAGCAGCTGGTGGCTGGATACGTTAAGACGCCCCCCTGGGCGCGCTGCCTGTTTGGTTGCAGAAGATGTAGCAGGTGGCTGGTTGCTAGGGAAGACGTAGCAGGTGGCTGGTGCTAGGAAGACGTAGCAGGTGGCTTGGTTGCTAGGAAGACGTAGCAGGTGGCTGGTTGCTAGGGAAGACGTAGGCAGGTGGCTGGTTGCTAGGAAGATGGAAGATGTAGCAGGTGGCTGGTTGCT
The DNA here is from genome assembly GCF_018991925.1 of Homarus americanus. Lineage (NCBI taxonomy): Eukaryota > Metazoa > Arthropoda > Malacostraca > Decapoda > Nephropidae > Homarus > Homarus americanus. The sequence continues at coordinate 10,271,975 of NW_024736071.1, read as the reverse complement.
AGGGAAGTCGTGGCAGGTGGCTGGTTATGGGGAAGATGTGTGGGAGTGGCTGGTGCTAGGGAAGGCGTGGCAGGTGGCTGGTTACACTGGGAAGGCGTAGCAGGTGGCTGGTTGCTAGGATACTGTGTGGCATTGGAATGCTGACTCTACGCGGTTACAGAGCGTCACTGCAATACTCCCCCCTTCCCTTCGGTGTAGAGCTTATTATATGAAATTGCTTGCTTGCACATGTGAGGCAAGCAGTGCATGCCTCATAAGTTTCTTGGCGATGGTGGGATGAAACTGTCCCTGGATACAACTGTGTCGCACTATCTATGGAAGAGGGAGAAAAGGGTGTGGAGGCGATGAATGTTGTGCTTCCCTCATGATGAGGCCTGGAGTCATCAGATCCGCCTCTCACTGGGGTGTGTGGGCCTGGGTCAGGAGCAGGCTCAGATGGCATGGCAGTTAGGGCTGAAGTGACAGCAGCTAGATTCTGACTGTGATGGGGTGCAGGACATTAACGAGGGTACCTAGGGAGAAAAGAAGGAGTGTGTGGGTCCGCACTCCGGAGACAGAGAGCCGCGTCAGGGGCGGCTTCCAGGGGATTACTGCTGGGCGGGGTCGGCGTCTGAGGCAGGATGGGTGTGCTGGGGTCGTGGGGTGCCCTCTTGGGGTGTGTGGGCCTGGGTCAGGGAGCAAGGGCTGCGTCAGCAGAAAGCTGTGGATGAGGGGCTGCGTGACAGCAGCTGGGTCTGACGGCAGGTGCAGGACATTGGCAGGGAGGCCACCTGTAGAGGGAGAAAGAGGGGTGTGTGGGTCACACTCAGGAGACAGAGGCCCGTCCAGGGGCGGCAGGGGGGTACTGCTGGGCCAGGGGTCGGCGTCTGAGGCAGGACAGGAATGTACTGGGAATTGATAGGATGTGGTGTAGCAGGGAGCGAGGAAGAGAAGCTGGTGTCTGTAGAGTGAGCAGGCACTTCTGTGTGTGGATAAGCCAGTCTTCCATACTTTCTTGAAGACTGGGAGCGTGATCAGTTTCTCCTCCATCCTGTGTGAGTGCGAATGTCAGGAGTCACCATTGCTGGGGTTTCGAGGAATGTTGTCTGGCACTCAGGATGGGATTGATAAACTCTGGTGGTTAATTTCTTATATTTCAAAATTATATGAAAGACAGTCTGGTGCTGGAGATGCACGATGTGTTGAGGCTGCTCAGTAGACACGTTGGTGAGTAAGCGTGTTGAAGAGGTGAATGACGCAGAACTTCGTTAGAAGATGTTGCCTGTTGCTGGCTTCAGGGTTGAATGAGGCGGGACAGCGAGGGCTTGCTTAAGGTGTTGCGTGTTTTAAAGCGAGAGAATGAATCTCAATGGAGAAGATATACACAGCCATGGAAACCGTAGGAAATCATAGTTTCTCGACCCGTTGCTAGGACCCGCGTGGCGCTGTTGGCTGGTTGCTAGGTCTGCTGGCATCTGTTGACGTCCCCTGGGCCATCGTTTGGTTGCAGGGGCATGGCGGTGGCTGGTTGCTAGGATGCTGTGGCATTAAGAACCGCTGGCTGCACCGTTGTGGGGAACGTCCACTACGGTACTGCTTACTGTATATTTAATGATGTCAATAGTAGTGTTAAAACATAGTGAGATGAGGCAGAAAGTCGGTCAACTTGACACAGGACTTGGTCTGTTTTCGTGATGCCATATGGCCAGTGTCTACCCATTGAACAACATTGTGCTTCAATATCTTCCAGGCGGTAGTACCTCCCTCTTTGTTGGCCGCTTACTACCTACAATATATAAAAACAAAAGTAATATGAAGACTTCGTTTAAAACTGTTTACCATCTTTGACGGACCTTTTGGGGTGAAATCTCATTTTAAATGTTCTAAATATTTCTGAAATTATGGCCTGCCTTTGAATTTTGATATTTCGAATGTTTAACATTTATTTTTAGAATAATGGATCACGTTGTAGTTGTGAACACACATTGAATTTTAGTTTTGAGTAAATGGACATTTCATGAACATTTATAAACAATCAACTATTTGTAACCAAAGACAAAGATTGGCTTTGCGGGCAGGTTAGCATTAAAATAACATACTGTGCATGGTAGACTTGATTGCAGAGACCACTAGTGGGTGTGCAACATACTGTGGTAATTTGTTATGTTGTCTAACTCAGGATGGATGGATGGAAACTCTTAAGAGTCAGTGGTTCCATATATACTTTAAGATCCTTGGTTTGCCCCAGGAATCTGGTGAAAGCTATGAGACCCCCACCCTAGAAAAAGTACATAAACACATAAACACAACTTTGCATGCAATGAATATATATTTTTATTGATTCATTGCACTTTCTGCAGTGGCATATCACACAAAATATGAATAAAGTAACAATCTTAACAAAGAAATATGCTTCACACTTTTTTTATGCAAGAATTAGCAGGCCGCTCCCATACAAAAATGAAATACAATCATCTTATTTTGAGTGTATAAAAACAAAACTTTAATTCTGCTCAAAAAGTTCATTTCAATATGAGGAAGACTTGTTGTTGTTTGGCTTGAAGATAAATCATTTAAATTTTATCTATTACGGACCCCTGAGAGCCCATCCATGGACCCCAGAGTTAAGAACACCACTAAGTGGTTGCTTTTCTTATATCGTATATTATATAAAGAATGATCTGGTGCTGGAGATATGTGGTGAGGCACCTTGAAGACACGTTCATTATTGCTATGTTTAGGAAGTATTAGATGTGCAGGAGCTTCGTTAAGAGGGGATGTTGCATGTTGCTGGCCTCCAGGAGTTGAATAGAGAGCTGAACCTTGGGGACTGGAGGAGGTGTTGCGTGTTCGAGGCTTTTAGAAAAGGCCAGATGTGGAAGACTGCTGACTTATATACTGGCATGGAGAGTAACCCCGTGAAGACTCATACAGTTCTTGACTCCATTTGCTAGGGAGGAACGTAGCAGCTGATGACCCCCCTGAGCAATTGGCTGGTTGCTAGAGATAATGTTGCATTGGGAATGCAGATGTAGTTGTGGGGAGATCCACTGCTCTGTCTCCCCCCCCTCCCCTCCATTTGCAGGAGACTTGTTGTCCAGCTTGGGATTTGTATCTCACATGAACGAGACATAACAGGCAAGGTGTGAGGATAAATTAAACCCGCCCTGTGGAGACTGACTCTGTCTGAAGCCACGAGATCTGTGGGAGAAGCAGAGGGAGAAAGGAGGGTTGTGGATAGGAAGGTTTGTACTGGCGAGGGAATGTGGTCTTCTATCACCGCAGGTGGAGGGGCCAGGTGCAGGGAATTGTCTGGGTCAGTGGGGCCCCGTGCAGAGTTTGTCAGGAGCAGTAGGTACCCACGGATGAAAAAAAGAGCGTGTCTGAAATGTTGTGGGCAGTGGTGTTCAGTGGCCAATGGTGGGTAGACTAGTGGAGGAGGTGTTGGATAAAATGTGTTCAGGGCAGGTGGGAAGGCTGGCGTAAGACGGTAGCCTTGAATACGAAACACCTCGATGTGGTAGTAAGTGTGACGGGCAGCAGAGATGCAGTGGTCAAGATCAAGTAAAAGGCGTGTGATGTGCTGTGATAGTGGCGGAGGGATTGCTAGCGCCTGCAGTCTCCGTCATGTTGCTTCGCCGTGTAGACACTGAGAACCTCCTACGTCTAGCTTTAGTGCCAAAACGTTGATGGTACCAACAGAAAGGTGTTTGTATGCTGGGACTGGCTGGCGGGTCTGGGAGGCAGGACAGGGGTGTTGTTTGGGGTTGGTAGGACACAGTGCGTGGGGCAGGAACAGGAGAAGAAGCAGGCATGGAGGAGCAGAGCTGTGGTGTCCATCCTGGTTTAAAGAAGTTGCAACAGGTCTAATGTCTTGCTTGTCTGGTGGAATGCTACTTCTTTGAGGCGTTGGTCAGAATATGAACGAAACCAGGGCTAGAGTGGAGATGTGACCACTGATGGTTTACTGACCACATATTTTGTGATATTGGTGAATATTCTGTCTGCCGGTTGTGTGATTCAGGTGTCGATAGTAATCTACTGCGGACAGGGTGATACATTACTTGTGTGGGGGGGCTTTTTGTGTGTGAAGCTGGCGCAGGATGGGTTCAGGAAGTCTGTCTGCGTGCCGGGAGTTCAGCCTACATCTCCTCCCAGAGAAGTCCGGGTTAGGTTTCAAGGGAGATAGAAGATGGGTTCTTGGAGACTGGGGCAGATCCCGTCGGTAATGCGTTTTTAAGGCGTCCCGCAAGTGGCGGGTGTTGTTCTCTGATTGGAAGTAATCCGTGACCATGCGTGGCGAACTTCCGTGGGTAGAAGGAGAGCAGGGCACCGTACTTTGCTCGTCAGTAGCTTTGTGAGCTGATGAGATTGCTTCACATGATCCTAACCAGTCCTCGACGTTGTGGTTGCAAAGAAGTCGGTAAAGATCCGTCCGTCCACTCCATCCTGTGAGTGCGTTTTCAGGGGTCTCTCCTTTGTAGGGTGCGTGTTATTATGTTGTCTAGCACTCAGGATGGATGGATGGAAACTCTAAGTGGTGGTTTTCTCATATAAAATACTCTTATATACAAGACAGTCTGGTGCCAGAATGCCGTGTGGTGATAGCTGCTCGAAAGACACGTTCGGTGAAGTAAGCGTGTTTTGAGTAGAGGTGGGAAGGCTTCGTTAGGATGTTTATATTTGCTGGCCTCCAGGTTGAACAGAAGCTGGACAGCGAGAGCTTGCTTGGAGGAGAGTGTTGCCCGTTCAGGAACTTAGAAAATGAATTTCAATGGAAGACTGACTTATATACACAACAGCGAAGTAAACCCGTGGGAACTAGCCGGTTTCTTGACTCCGTTGCTATGAGCGTAGCAGCTGGCTGACCCCCGAGCAGTTGGCTGGTTGCTGGATACTGTCACATTGGAATGTGGATGTAGTTGTAGAGGAGATCACTACAATACTAGTGAACGGTTCAACATACTAGTGAATGGTGCATGATACTAGATAGTGCAGGATATTAGTGGTGATGCTGGATACTAGTGTGTGCAGGATACTTGTGAACAGTGCAGGGATGCTTAAGGTGCAGGTTGCTAGTGGTATAATTCTGCATGATTCATACGAGCACTGATGGAGATTACAGAGCCTAGTTTGGTTATGTCATGAAAGAGGCATGTTCTTTAGATTTAGAAGTTGTTCTACCATAAATTGTGGAGATGACACATGCTGTGTGGATGCTCTCTCATCTCATTTGGAACAATTTATTTACATTTTACTACCCTCTTTTTGTCTTCCTTTAGGTGATTATTGAGCCAGTTTTCTGGTAAAACTGGTTCGAAAAGTTCTTGGGACTCCAAAGAAGCTGAATCAGCTAAAGCAACAACGACTAAATAAGTGATTTCCTGATATCACATCACTGAAACCACAAGAGATGAAAATAGGTACTTAACTATTTGCTCATTATATATACATATTATATATACATATTATATATATATATATATATATATATATATATATATATATATATATATATATATATATAGTCTACAATCTTTCTTCCTTTCTTTTTTTTAGGTATTTTGTCTGGCTATGTTTGGTTGATTTGATATCTGTGTATTGCCGGCAAGGCTGTGGGATCGTAACACGTCTTGCCTGTGGTGCTCCACTGTTCTCTGTGGATGTCGGTCACGATGCATCACTAGAATAACTGTGGAATGTATGAATTTTTTATTTAGGCTATATGTAATCTCGCACTAAGGATGGGTGAAGGGAACCTCTGGTTTTTATAAATATATTATATGTACAATGATGCTATAGATTTTACTTTGTTCTGTTCTTAGGAATAATAATCATCCCATTGCTGGGGAAAAAGCTTGGAAGTGTTTAAATCGTCTTGTGTCACAGAAAGACTTCTGGTTGAAGTTGTTTGATTTAGGAATTAAATCAATGACTTAGGAGTTAAGTTCAAACTGTATGTATTACATAAATTGTTGTCCAGTGTCCAAAGGTTAAAAAATGCTTTGAAACCTTTGATCTAGATGTATGATAGTTATTTAATGGGTCCCTTATTTTTTGACCTGACCGACTAGTCACGTCACCCCCTTCTTAAAAGCTCCTCTACGTGATGTTGGTGTGGGGATTAATGGATGACATCATTAGGAACCCTAACCTCATGTTTTTAAGGTCACTTTCATATATTAAGCCTCTCTCTGTCCATTAATCCAGTTGCTTCTGAGAATGTCTTGAATAAAGACGAAAGCTAGGAGGTGCTCCGTTGTTTCCTTTTCGTGTGATTTTATCAAGATTAATCTTATCCATGCTTTCATTGTGGATCTACATGAAATATATATATATACCCTCTCTGTTAAAAGAACGGTTTGGTTAACAAAATTCCAGTTAACAGTACCTTTCATAAGAATCTTCAATTCGGTTAACAAACAAAAATTTGATTAACAGAAATCCTTACTTAAGCATCACGTTTTGTTGTGAGCATCATCCGATCAGCTGATGGGCTATTCTGCCAATTCAGTAATCTGTTCTGTGTTTACATTTGTTTGATGAAATATCAATAAAGTTGTGCTCTTCAATATTTTTGCATTTTTTATATAAAATTATTAATCATTTTAACATTTTTATATAATGATAATATATGCATTACAGGAACTAGTTTTTTGTTAGCCCATCAGCAGCTCGACTCAGCACTTAGGTGTCAGTTGGGCAACGATAGTCGAGTGGCATCTATTTTGATAGTGTTTGAATATTTAGCATTTTATTAAATTATTGGTCATTCTCAGATTTGGTATAATGAGTATTATTGGTGCAGTGTGTTGATTTAAAGAAAATAATCTTGATTTACACCTAGTGAACTAAAAATTTTGTAGTGAAAAAATCCCTGAAGGTGATTTCTCCTCCATCCCCTTCCTTCTCCTTCTCCTCCACCCCACTTCTAATTCCATCATCATCATCAACCAGGAACCTTCTACCACCTCAAAGTAAGTGTACTTTAAATTTTTTTACATGTATATGAGCTGGAACCAAATATTCAATATCATTGAAACAATGGATTCGAGTTCAAAAATTTCGGTTTAACGAACATATTCTGGAAACAGATTGTTTACATGAGGACCCACTATATATATATATATATATATATATATATATATATATATATATATATATATATATATTTTATATATATATATATATATATATATATATATATATATATATATATATATATATATATATATATATATATATATATATAATATGTACTCAAGTTTATTTTCACCAGCTCTTACTGTGACATGAGATTATGTATAATACAGTATTAGATTGGTAATGTATATATGTACTCTGGGTAATATTATAATTTATTGGTTTTGTACAAGCACCAAATTGTTAAATCAAGTTACACTGTAGTGAATTATCCCCTACAGTGTGTGTGTGTGTGTGTATGTACGAGAGAGAGAGAGAGACCCCTACGTTTTTATTATGTTAAAGTAAGAGCTTTTTTCCTCTATCAGCTTACTTCTGGTGTTCACTCCTGGTGGTGCAGGCGTTTGTGTTCATGCTGTTGGTCGTGATCTTCTTCTTCAGCCACACACCTTCAACCACCACTCTGCCTCCGATCCACATCCCTCTATGGCAGGTTCAGGAGCTGTTAAGATACCAAGGGCGACTCCTCAAGATTGGCAGCAGTGGCCAGTTAGAGGTTCTCCCAGACCGTCCTGAAAGAGGTACCACGTCCGATGACCCCAAAGTTATTGTTGATGACGAAGCCAGTGATTTTGTCATTAAAGGAGGTGACGTGATCAGTCCTCGTGATGGTGAGGGAGGTGATGTTATCAGTCCTAGTGACAGTAAGGGAGGTGACATGATCAGTCCTCGTGACAGTGGAGGAGGTGATGTGAACACTGGTCATGACGATGGAAATGATGCAAATACTGTTCAAGGTGACGAGGAAGTAAACACCAACATTGATCATGACAACGAGGAAGAACAGGTAATCAGTGTTTATGACAACTTAGGTGGTGACAGGAGTAAGTACAGTACAATGAAATATTGGTGGTGAGATACTGAATATGAAGATTAGAGACGAAATGAGTGGTGATTGAGGTGGTTAGGTGAGTGGTGACTGAAGGTGGCAAGGAAAGTGGTGACAGGTAGTGAGGTGAGTAGTAACTGAGGTGGTAAAAGGGATGACTGAGATGGTGAGGTAAGTGGTGACTGAAGGTGGCAAGGTAAGTTTTTTTTTTTACGGGGATTAGCCCACCCGAGCGCAGGTCACTGACCCACATTAGGGCCTGGGGGGCGATGATGATGATGATGATGATGATAATAATAATAATAATAATAATAATAGTAATAATAAAAATTAATAATAATAATAATAATTAATAATAATAATAATAATTAATAATAATAATAATAATTAATAATAATTAATAATAATAATAATAATAATAATAATAATAATGTAGGGTATCGAAGTATTAATGTCGTCAAGCACTCAGGATGGAAGGAAACTCTAATGTGGTTTTCTTGTATAATATAAAAGTTATATGATAGACAGTCTGGTGCTGGAGGTGCTGTGTGGTGAGGAGCTGGTCAATAGAGACGTTTGGTGAGTAGCTTGGTGAAGGAGGTAGATGTGCAGGAGCTTCGTTAGAGAAGATGTTGCCTGTTGCTGGCCTCCTGATTGAATGAATGCTGGACAGCTAGGAGCTTGCTGGAGGAGATGTTGCTTGTTCAGGAAAATGGGCAGAATGAATCTCAATGGAGAGACAGAGCTTATATACACCCAGCAGCGGCCGCCAGTCCTCTATGAGTCATGTTGGGAAAACCCGAGAAGTAGCCGGTGACTAGTTCCGTTGCTAAGATACGGCGGGCATTGGAATGCGGATACGCTTGGTTGCTAGGGAAGACGGTAGCAGGTGGTGTGCAGCTACGCAGTTTGTAGAGACGTCCACTACAATACTCCCCCTCCCCTCCCGGCGCGGCGGGAGGCTGGATGTTGTCCGGGTTGTGTCCCACACATAACACATACCGGGCAGGTGTATGTACGACTCGACCGCTACGTGTAACAACTCCATCCAGTGACACAAAACCTGTGGGAGAATTGGGAGGAGAAAGAGGGTTTGGGATTAGAGGAGGTTGTACAAGCAATGGTTGTTGTGCTCCTGCTGCTGCAGGGGCTGCGTCAGGAGGAGGGTCCATGGCAGGAGCAGGTTCTATGATAGAAGGGAGATCTATTACAGGTTCAGGTTCTATGACAGGAGGAGGGTCTATGACAGGAGCAGGTTCTATGATAGAAGGGAGGTTTATTACAGGTGCAGGTTCTATGACAGGAGCAGGTTGTACATGAGGGTGAAAAGAGGGTGCCCAGAAATGTCGTGGGCGTGGTGTTGCTGCCGGTGGTAACTGCGGGTGGACTGGTGCAGGCGTAGTTTGTTGATGGTGCTGCTGGGCTGGGGGCCCGACGGGTAAGGTGGCCGGTTTGACTCGGTCTATGCTGACGGTGTCATGTCTGCCATTCCGGATAATTGTCAGGAACTTTGCTGAACGGGTAACCACCTGGAAGGGTCCATCGTAGGGGCGTTGTAATGGGTTGCGGTGAGCATCATGCCTGACGAAAACATACTCGGCTGTGAGTAGTGCAGGAGGGATGTGTTCAGGGCGCCGAGTAGGCTGGCGTGGAGCAGTAGCTCTGAATGCAGAAACTGCTTGTCGTAGCTTTTGGAGTAAGTCGTGACGAACGGCTGGAGTGGTTTGGTTGGGATCAGGAGGGAGTGAGAAATCCCCAGGTAGCCGAAGGGGCTCGCCTAGTGTCAGATCTGCTGGGCTACAGTCCATATCCTCCTTGTGTGACGCACGGATGCTGAGGAGCACTAAGGGAAGCGCATCAGTCCAGCTGTAAGGGTCGTGCTGTGCCTTGAGTGCGTCCTTCAGCTGCCGGTGAAAACGCTCTACCATGCCGTTGGCTTGAGGGTGGTATGCTGTAGTGCGTTGTCTAGACGTGCCGAGGAACTGTAGGAGGTGCTGCCAGAGTTGTGACTCAAACTGTACTCCTCGGTCAGTGATTACGGTTGCGGGGGGGCCAAAACGGGAAACCCAACCGGACATGAAGGCGCGGACAGTAGTCTCTGCTGTAGCGTTGGGCATGGGAATTGCTTCTGTCCACCTGGTGAAACGGTCGATGCAGGTGAAGATGTAGGTGCTACCGTAGGATGATGGTAGAGGTCCCACGATGTCGAGGTGTACTACTTGAAAACGTCCTTTGGGAATAGGAAAGGCTTGTAAGGGGGCCCGTATGTGACGATGTATTTTGGAGGACTGGCAGGCCAGGCACTGGGCAGCCCATTTCTTAGTATCAGACTTGATGCCGGGCCAGACGACACGTTGCGTGAGGAGGCGCTGGGAGGCCCGCACACCCGGGTGGCTGAGACCATGGATGCGGTCGAAAACAGCGCGGCGGTGGACGTGAGGCACGAACGGTCTAGGCTGTCCACAGGATACGTCGCACCACAATTTTATCTTTGTGCCTTGGAGTATGAGGCCTGAGGGGGATGTCTTGTATGCTGGGTCTTCGTCTTTCTCTTGAGCCGCGGCTGCTGCCCATAATCAATGGGTGGAGATGAGGGAAGAAGGCGAGAGAGGGCGTCGGCGATCTCGTTGTGGCTGCCTTTAATGTGGGACGTCGCTGGAGAACTCCGAGATGTAAGCCAAGTGGCGCAGGACACGAGGTGTATGTGACTGGGAAGCTGAAGCGAAGGCGTGGACGAGGGGCTTGTGATCAGTGAAGATGGTGAACTGACGGGCCTCGAGGAAGTGTTGGAAATGTCTGACAGCCAAGTATATGGCCAGGAGTTCTCGATCAAAAGCGCTGTACTTGAGGTGTGGTGGTTGAAGCCGTTGTGAGAAGAAAGCAACGGGCATGAAAATTCCGTTGATCTCCTGCTGTAAGACGGCGCCCACTGCAGTAGAAGAAGCGTCTGTTGTGAGAGTGGTCCGGGCGTTAGGTGCGGGGTGGGCTGTTTGATAGTGGTGAATGCCGTAGTAGCCTCTTGAGTCCACATGAGAGACTTGTGAGACTTCTTTGGGCGTCCCTTGAGAAGGTCGTGTAGGGGGGCTAGGACGGTGGCAGCTTTGTCAATGAAGCGGTGGTAGTATTTGACTAAACCCAGGAACTCTCGGAGTTTCTTCGCCGTTTCAGGTTTGGGGAATTCCCTAATCGCGGTTATCTTCTGTGGTAGGGGTTGTATGCCACTGGGCGAGACTCTGTGACCGAGGAAATCGATGGCCGAGGTTCCAAAGACGCACTTAGCAGGATGAACTTTCATGTTGTTGTTCTGCAGGCGTTGGAGAAGGAGTTGTAGGTGGTGGCGGTGCTCGGCAGGCGTCGAAGATGCGACGAGGATGTCGTCAATGTAGACGGTGACAAAATCGAGGTCGCGAAGAATATGGTCCATGAACCTCTGGAAAGTCTGTGCTGCATTGCGTAAGCCAAAACTCATGAAAGTGTACTCGAAGAGTCCGAACGGAGTGGTGATGGCTGTCTTCTGGGTATCTGCCGGTGCTACTGGGATCTGGTGGAAAGCACACTCCAAGTCGATCTTCGAGAAGATAGTCTTGCCATGAAGTTTGTGGTGAAAGTCCTGGACATGCGGAATAGGGTACCTGTCAGGTTTGGTGACGAGATTCAGGGCTCTGTAGTCGCCACACACCCTCCACTCGCCGGGTGTTCGCTTAGGAACCATGTGAAGAGGCGATGCCCGGGGACTCCTTGAAGGGCGAATGATGCCGTCTTGCAGTAGTTTGTTGAATTCTACTTTGGCTGTGTACAGGAGCTCAGGGCGCAGGCGGCGAGGGCGTGAAAAGACTGGTGGTCCTTTGGTTTCGATGTGGTGGAAAATTCCCGACGTAGGTGGTGGGGGTATGGAGACTCGGGGTGAGAAAAGCTCCTTGAATTCGTCGAGCAGGGAGGAGAACTCGTTGGAAGGCGCAAGACAGGTGATAGCGTCCGTGTGTCTGGCACGAGAACCCTGGATCTTGCGTGCTGTAGGCTCATGACTGAGGCATAGATGACTTGGTTTGACGCCGAGCTTGTGGAAGGTGAGGAAGTCGAAACCAAGGATGGGTTGAGACACGTCTGCTATCACGAATAACCAACGCAGAGTCTTGGGCAGACCGAGGTCTAAGGCGAGGGTGCGTACGCCGTAGGAGGCGATGGAGGTACCGTTGGCAGCGAACAGGTCATACGAGGGTTGCTTTGACTTGTCTCGTAGTGAGGGAGGGATGAGGCTGACCGATGAACCGGTGTCGATGAGGAACTTCTTGCCGGAGGTGCGGTCGGTGACGCGCAGTAATGAGACGCCTGGAGGGACGGAGGCTGAGGCGTCTACCAGCCTCCGGTGTTGCCGTTTCCCGAATAGGTGCAATAGGGCTCACAGTTTCGAGCATAGCGGCCGAAAGTCTGGTGATACCAGCAGAGGGTAAATTTGTTGTGCTGGGGGTTGGCTGCTGTGTGTCGGAACTTGTAGGGCGTAGTGTGTGAGTCAGGAACCGGCGCAGCAGCGGGTATGGAGGAGCAGAACTGCTCAATGGTGTCCATCCTGCGGTTCAGAATTTGCAACAGGTCCTTGATGTCTTGTGAGGTATTGCTCGGCTGAGGGGTGTTGACCCGGCTTACAAGTTCGATGGTAGGTACTGGTGTGACCGTGGCGGCAAGGGGTGCAGCAGCGCACTCGTTAAAATTCTATCTGCCGCGGTTGCATATAGTTCCGGTGTCGTGGAGTAATCTACTGCGGACAAGATGTTGCGTACTTCTGTGGGTAGCTTTTGTGCGTGAAGCTGGCGCAGGATAGAGTCGGGGAGTCTGTCTGTGTGACGGGAGTTCAGCCGACACATCTCCTCCCAGAGACGTCCCGGGGTTGAGTTCCCGAGGGAGGTAGAGGATAGATCTTGCAGGAGATTGGGGCTGGTCTGTTGATAACACGTCTTCAAGGCAGCCCGCAGGGTAGCGAATTTGTTGTGATCTGGAGGGTTGGAAATGGTTTGTGAAACCCGCGTGGCCACTTCCGTGGGTAAGGCACAGAGCAGGGCGCAATACTTTTGCCCGTCGGTCGCTCGTGAACCGGCGAGGGCTGCTTCCACATGGTCAAGCCAGTCCTCGACGTTGTGGTTGAAAATCGGCAGAGAGATCCGTCCGTCCTCCATCCTGTGTGAGTGCTTATCTCCGGGAGTCACCATTGTAGGGGTATCGAGATATTAATGTTGTCTAGCACTCAGGATGGAAGGAAACTCTAATGTGGTTTTCTTGTATAATATAAAAGTTATATGCTAGACAGTCTGGTGCTGGAGGTGCTGTGTGGTGAGGAGCTGGTCAATAGAGACGTTCGGTGAGTAGCTTGGTGAAGGAGGTAGATGTGCAGGAGCTTCGTTAGAGAAGATGTTGCCTGTTGCTGGCCTCCTGATTGAATGAATGCTGGATAGCTAGGAGCTTGCTGGAGATGTTGCTTGTTCAGGAAAATGGGCAGAATGAATCTCAATGGAGAGACAGAGCTCATATACACCCAGCAGCGGCCGCCAGTCCTCTATGAGTCATGTTGGGAAAACCCGAGAAGTAGCCGGTGACTAGTTCCGTTGCTAAGATACGGCGGGCATTGGAATGCGGATACGCTTGGTTGCTAGGGAAGACGGTAGCAGGTGGTGTGCAGCTACGCAGTTTGTAGAGACGTCCACTACAATAATAATAATAATAATAATAATAATAATAATAATAATAATAATTAATAATAATAATAATAATAATAATAATAATAATAAAAATTAATAATAATAATAATAATAATTAATAATAATAATAATAATTATAATTATAATTATAATAACAATAACAATAATAATAATAATAATAATAACAATAACATTTAATAATAATTAGCAAAAATAGATACAAATTACAACCAAAAAATATTAATAATACTAATAATAACCATAAATTAATAGACAAACGAAAAAATAAAGAGTGAGAAACGATTTACAGCATGTTGTGTTGTCAATACAGGTAGTAAGAAAACAATTAAAACCCTGCAATTGTGTGTAAATGAGGCAGAAAGTCAGATCAGCAACCTGGGACTTGGTCACAAATTTTTGTGATTCACATGGCAGCAGGGTCTATCATAGACAACACATTATGCTTCCAATATCTTCCCAAGCGGTAGTACCTCCCTGTTTGATAGGTAAGTGGTGATTGAGGAGGTGAGGTGAGTGGTAATGAAAAGTGGTGAGATTGAAATTCAGTCAATTTCACCAAGGACAACTGAAAAAGCATGAGAGGCTTGTTTCCAGTAGAGTCTTTATAGCATCTGGGGTTCTTAGGACAAGGTGGTCCACCCATCCAAGTAGTGTACTGTATTAACCAGACCCAACATTGCTCAACTTCGCTGATCGGACAAGAAGTTGTGTTTCAAACGTGGTACTACGTGATGTAAAGTGAAGAAGTGACAAATTTTATTTTATTTTTCACAATAAGAATGAATAAGAAAATAACATGAAATATTTAATGTAAGAAAATTTAAATGCATAGACATAATCTGAGTGAGGTTGGGGCGGGTCCTGTTAATCAGATGAATCTCTGGAATGAGGGTAGTCATGGTAACATTATCCACCCAAGGGTGACTAAGTAAATTAGCTGTGGTTACACTTAACTAGAGGATAGTAAATGGAATGGTGGATTGTCAAGGATTTACATTCCTAACGGAGCTTACTGTACACTGTTCAAACAATCAAACCTATTCCAATCATTAGGACTGAGGCCCCAGTCCTACTAGATCGAAGTCATAATGGGTCCAACCCTAATTAGTAGGGTAGGTTAGGTTTGGCTTCAACTGATCTACAGCTAAATAAAGCATCACAATTTTTTCCATAATGAAATTGATGATCAGTTAAGGATGGCCCTCCATTAACAAGCCTCGTCCAATTATTAGTGTACTAAAGACTAATCCTTTGGCACAAAAAAAAAGACAGCATAGCGGACACTTTATTACCTGTCACTTCCTCATAATCATTCTGAAGTTTAGGTACTGGAGCAGCCTCATGAAGTGTTACTAATGGTAGGCAGAATATGGTGCCATATTTTGAAGATTAAATTTTTTTAAATGTGTTGTCACAGTTTGCAGACACTATCAAAGGTAATAAGACTGCTAATCCCAGGTGAGGAATCAGTGGTAGTCATTAGCTTAACACATTCTGTTAGTGAGAATCAACCATGTAATCTGTTTTGTTATTTCCAGTCAACTAAGGAATTTATCCCAGACCAACCTGACACTTCTCCAGTACGAAAGCCTGCTCACATCCCGAAGCGGTTTATAATTGAGGAGGCGGACTACTGCAAGAAAAGACCCAACCTGCAAGTGATTGCCTATGTCCATTCCTCCATTATGCGGGTCACACAAAGGATGCAGACCCGTCAGACCTGGGCCAACGCGTCTGCTTACAATCTGGGGGATATAAGTGTTAAAGTTGGCGCTGTCTTCATGGTTGGGCGAGCCAAGAATGAAGTGGAACGAATGATTGTGAAGGAGGAGAGTCAACGCTACCATGATATTATCCAGGTGAGTCTACGATGCTACGACCATTATGTGCTGCTGATCATCACACACATTATTTATAATTGTTAAGAAATTCACCAATCCTTGACAGGACCTTTTCTTGTGTTCTGAATCCAGTGAGCCTGACAAGCATAGTGTGTTAAGTACTTGAGAGCATTATAAGAGATGCCATGATGGAACATCTACCTTGTAAAGGCTGCCAACACAAATTTATGCAGGGATGCTCCTGCTTAACACAATTACTCAAAGTAGGAGATGTTTGGACTCAAATTCTGGAACAGGGGGGGGGGGCAATATCGACAATATATACCTAGATTTTGCTAGGGCTTTCGACAGCGTACCCCATGAAAGGCTGAGAATTAAACTGGGAGTGTACGAGATTCAGGGAAGTGTCCTACTGTGGATTGGAGACTTTCTACATGACTGCAAGCAGTGTGTGGTGATAAATGGTATGAAATCATCCAACTGTTAGATAGGGTGGAATCAAGGGCATTTCGTCTTATTAACTCTCCTCCTTTAGTTGATAATCTCTCTTCCGTTTCTCTTCACTGCAATGTTGCTTCACTTTCTCTTTTACAGGTACAGTACATTAATGGGCAATGTTCGGTAGATTTGGCATCCTGTGTACCGCTGGCAAGGCCATGAGCTTGTAACACTCGTCTTGCCTGCGGTGCCCACTGTTTCTCTGTGGTTGTCGGTCACACTTGAATAACCCATTATAGTTTCTTTCCTCACAGAGCCAAACTGAAGAATGCTCTCCCTTCTTCTGTGTTTCCATACTCATACAATCCGTCTCACTTCAAAAAGCTGGTTTTTTGGCATCTTCGTGGTGTTGATTAATATACAGTAATCTTTTTCTTTTCTATTTTTAACTTCTTTTTACTCTAATTTTTTTGCCCCCTAGGCCCCGTTGTGGGTCGATGACCTGTGCCTGGGTGGACTATTCCCCGAAAAAAAAAAATAAATGTGTACCCGTGACAAGATGTTTGTTTCATAAATGACATGCCAAAAGCTATACACTCCTCCAAACAAATGTTTGCAGACATTTCCAAGTTATTCAGGGAAATTAAGAACCAAACAGACTACCAAGAGTTGCACAAAGATCTCTATGAGCTTCAAGAAAGGTCAGAGAAATGGCTGCTAAAATGTCGCAAAGTGAAAGAGGATGCACCTGGGTCATACTAACTGTAAGAAGGCGTATCATTACAGTAAGGAGGCGTTTCATATATCCCAACGGGACGAAGAAACTGCATTAATAGAGACCAAATGCGAAAAGGACCTAGGTGTGTAAGTTGACAATGAACTGAAGTCGTGAAGTTCTTAGGCCATTGTGACAAGGTGAATCAAGCACCTAAAAGTAGGTCTTGTAAGAAAGTCGTTCAGATACTCTATCTAGATGGTCCATCCCTTGTAACGATCTTCAAGAGTGAGGTGTTTCCCAGCCTGCAATTGCCTAGCTTATACTACAGATGGACAAGTGGTTGAAAAAGCCACAAGTCCAGAAAAATGTGAGGGCAAACTTTTTGGGAGTGAGAATTGTGAACTCTTGGAACAACCTGCCACAGTGTTATGACAGCACCGAATGTGAACTCTTTCAAGAACATACTTGACCAACACTGGAGCAAGTTCAGATACATTCAGGAGCCAATGCATGGCCAGTACTTGCCAACAGTGCATAATAGAGATGTGACCGGCTGCCTAAGTGACCAACGAGCCAGTCACTGGCGAAGAGGATAAAAGTAAAATTTAGTAAAGGTTACTTTAAACCTTTCATGAAGTATACTATCAAATTTCTAAGTAGAGTTGAAGTAAATATCGTCAGTATGATCACCATGTCCTAGATTTTAGAATGTGTGACCATACATCCAGTACCTCCAGCAGCTGTGTCAAGTATACATCTGTAATGGAATTCCTGCAAAAGGTTGTTCTGTGGAAGATGGTGTAAAGAATTTTGGAATAGTAGTTTACGCTAATAAATTTGTGGTAGAAACACAAGGCCCTACTCCATTGCAGTTAAAATCTTTACCATTGCTACAAAATCAAAACTCTGAAGAATTACTTATAATTACTATTTAATAATTATAAAAAAGTAATCCATGCACTGATTCAATGGCAGACACCTGGTATAAGCAGATAACAAAGGGATCACATTAACTTTAAACAGTGTTACTAACTATTATGGACAACCGATGTTGTCATATGCTGTCTCAATAATACATGTTATAATTCGAGTGTCTTTTACACCACCATAAGATGACTTGGCCAAAACATTATCAAAACTGAATTGTACAGTCAGATTTAGATAGTCTAATGTCCTACTCTAAAATATAACAAATATAAAGTAATTATCTTTGATGGCGAGACATTTTTGACTCCTGGACTGGTGTTAATTTCTAAGCCATAATAACTTCTATAGTTGATTGGACATCCATGCTTCTATTAAGTATTGATATACACAACTAATATAAACTTAAATGGACTTATTCTCGGTTATGAGAAGTTACTCGAAGGTCTAGTCGTCAGTGGTTGGGAAGTCAGCTAGGAAGTTTCTCCTCCATTAGTATCATTGCTGGTCTGACTGACACCATGTGGACGTAGTGCCTGGTGTCCCAACAGCTAAATCTGCGGAAAAATGTCTTAAGCCTAAAATTGATTTTTCTCCTAAATGATAAATATTAGTTGTTTATATTTTGATACTCTTATTATTTCATTAAGAAGTAGTTTCTTCTTAAATTTGTTAATTAAGCAAATCATAGTTTAAAAGACAGAAATTTCACCTCCCGCCAAAATATAAATTTCCTTTTCTTTCTAGTCATTTGACAAAACCTATGACCCTTCAGGCTTTTACGCCCTTAATGTGCGAGTCATAAAGGCACGTATGAACTTTGCACACTTCCCAGATGGGCGCTGTAAACACTTCTGCGCTTCACCTTGCACATTATGTAAGGGGGGTGCCCAATAAACTAGCCCCCTCGGGGGCAAATCTGAATCTTACTAGTAATTCGAGCAGTACATTTAAATACTTACTTTGTTATCTCATCAGAATAACTAGGAACGTAAGATTAATATTCAGGCAGTGAGGAGCTATTGGACAACTCTTTGGGATAATGGGCATCTGTTTGTTATCTTGAGGGTTTGTTCGATAGGTTTAGGGTGTCCGTTACACCTAGGGTTTACTGCATTGTTTTTTGCCATCCTGTGTCCAAAGCATGTGTTAAGTGCAAGGAGTGAGCCTAAGCAGAAGAGTTAAAGTTAGAAGTTTAAAAGAGCTGAGTGGCGAGAATACAGCTAGCAACGCTTGCACATTAGGGACTGCCTTCTATCACTGCTCATTCCTTGAATAAGATGCAGGGCAAAATCAAACAAAACCTAACTTGACTACTAAAATTTCAGTGACAAAAATAATAAGGCAGATGATTAGTTAATGTTCAGTGCACATCATACTATGTATTGTAAAAGTATTAACTTGTGTATTCTTTGCTTGGATGTCATAGGGTACAGTGACAACAACGCGGAATATAACCAATCCTTACAATATTACTGTACATTATTTCTTATGGCAGAAATTGCCCCTTTATCGCTGCTTAAGTGACGTTAGCAACAATAGGAATGTTCCCACCTCATTCAAATAATTCTTATGGGGAAAATTCTAAAGTTATATTCATTTCACTATTTGTCCCTATTTTCTAGGACATAATCTGTCGAATAACTGCGTTAATCATCATCTGTGCTCGCAGTCCTTACAAAACCACCTACCACAGTACAGGCATCCCTGCGTTACGGAAGCCCGGGTTACGGAATTTCGCTCTTATGGAATTTGTAAATTATGACCAATAATTTCGCGTTACGGCCCGTAAATCCGCCCTAACGGAAATTGGGGTAAATTTTCGCAATTAAAAAAAAATCACTATACAATATAAAATTAAATGTTTCTCACCCCAGCAGTTGGATTTAACTTTTACAAACATACAGTAAGTACAGTACAGTGCATTACCCTTATTCAAGATGACTGGAAAGAGGTCATCAAGTGGAAGTGACCGCAGTAGTGCAAAAAGAAGCCGCAAAGGCATTACATTGGATATTAAACTTGACGTTTTAAGAAGGTTTGATGCTGGAGAAAAACTTAGCCAGATTGCAAAAACATTAGGTCTTGCTACTTCAACAGTGGGAACAATCCGTGATAATAAGGACAAAATTAGGTCAAGAGCTCAAGCTGCTACTCCATTAACTGCTCGAACCTTGTATTTTCATAGAAGTGATGTGATGCTAAATATGGAACGACTCCTGAGTGTCTGGATTGAAGATCAGACTAAACGCAATGTGCCACTAAACACTATGGTTATTCAACAGAAAGCCATAAGTTTATATAATGATTTGCAGGAAGAGGAAGGTGCATCTTCTGAGGTTAAACCTTTTCTGGCTAGTAAAGGCTGGTTTGAAAGGTTTAAGAAGCGCCTTAATTTACGCAACATAAAAATGAGCGGTGAAGCTGCCAGTGCCGATACAGATTCTGCTAATAAATATCCTGCTGAGCTGAAGAAAATTATTGATGAAGGAGGTTACACACCAGAACAAGTGTACAATGTTGATGAAACTGGGCTTTTCTGGAAGCACATGCCTGCTAGAACTTTTATTTCCACTGAAGATAAATCAGCACCAGGCTTTAATGCATCCAAAGATCGTTTAACACTTCTTCTGGGAGGAAATGCTTCAGGTGACATGAAATTAAAGCCCCTACTTGTGTATCACTCAGAAAATCCAAGGGCTCTCAAGGGCTATGCCAAGTCTAATCTACCTGTGATTTGGCATTCCAATAAGAAGGCTTGGATGACTATAACCCTTTTCCAAGACTGGTTCACTAACTATTTTTGCCCTGCTGTAGAAAGATATAATGCCAGGTGTAACATATCTAATAAAGCAGTGCTCCTCTTAGACAATGCACCAAGCCACCCGGTAAATTTAAATGATCTTTCTGATAATGTGAGAGTAGAGTACATCCCCAAGAACACAACTTCCTTGCTCCAGCCAATGGATCAAGGTGTGATAGCTAACTTTAAGGCATATTATCTTAGGAAAACTTTTTTGCAGCTCATAAAAGCAATTGATGGGGAGGATAAACCTATAATTAGGGACTTCTGGAAAAAGCTCAACAACTTGGATGCTGTGGATAATATAGCCAAGTCATGGGATGAAGTGAAAACCTCAGCTATGAGATGGTTCATGGTAAAACATATGGCCAGAGTGTGTCCATGAATTTCACTGTTTTTCACAGGCTGAAAGTCTACAGCAAGTTCAACAAGACATTGTGACACTTGCAAATAATGTAGGCTTTGAAGAAATCATAGAAAATGATGTGGTTGAGTTGCTAGAGTCCCATAGAGAAGATTTGACTCATGAAGACCTGATGATGCTGGAACAAGAGCGAGCTGCAGGACAAGAAGAGGATATAGAATCTCCATCCAAAACACTTCAGTTGACAACAAAGGATATGTCTAAAGCATTTGCACTAATACAGGAAGGTCTGCAAATCTTTGCTGATAACGACCCCAACCGTGAAAGGAACATGAAGATTGCAAGAGCAGTTAACAATGCTCTCAGTTCCTACAATGAGCTGTACAAGGAGAAGGTGCGCCGTAAATGTCAAACAACTTTGGATGAGTTATTCATCCTCAGAGAAAAGCTAAAAGCAGATGGTTTACAGGGCAGGGCAGAAGAGAGTATTGCCTCTCCCTCCAAATAACTTCCTCTGCACCACCAATCCTCACGCAGCAGTCAACATCTTTTGTGGTAAGTACAGTACAATATTTTTATTTATTCCAACTGTATTTCTCTTCATATTACATGTATATCATGAATTATTTAATGTACTGTATTGTATGTGTTTATAAATGTTTATTTTCATTCATAAAAGTGCTTGAATTACGTTTTTGAGGCCTAAAAAAATTCCGTAGGAATGCATCTCCAGTTTTATAATGGAAGTCAATGGGAAAATAGGTTTCGCGTTACAGAATTTCGCGATACTGTCAATTTTCCAGGGACGGAACCCTTCCGTAACGCGGGGGATGCCTGTACTGAAAATGCATGCCATCAGTCTCCATGGTTGCTTATCAAACACAGAACCACACTAACCGCATCTTCAAATATATACTTTGCGTTCATAGTATTTTGTGCTCCCTTTAGAGAAGAACACTAGGGATGGGCTTTATAGGTTTTTTGGTAGCATCTTCAGGCAATCAGATCTCATTGCACAGTTCTGTTCCCAATTTAATCACAACTCAGTTTTCTATGTGCATTGTGCACTTATTATATTCTTCTTTTTACTTCAGCATCAAATACAGCAAATCCTCGCTTAACATCGGGGTTACGTTCCTAAAAGTGCAACGTTATACGAAACAACGTTAAGCGGATCAATTTTCCCCATAATAAATAAATAAAATATGGGAGTTACATTCCTGAGTCTCCCTTTGCCCCATGAAATGCATTACAACTACTAAGTTTGTATTGGTACTCACCGATGTTCACCGATGGGCGGAGGTGGTAGAGCGAGTGTGTGGTGGGTAGCGAAGAGGAGGAGGCAGATGGTGGGAGGGGAGGAGTAGGGTGGGAGCGGAGGAGGAGGGAGGGAGCGGAGAAGGGCGGGAGCGGAGGAGGGCGGGAGAGGAGGGTGGCGAGTCACTGAGACTGCCGAGCCGAGTGTAGCGCGGCCAGACAAGAGGGGGTGATGCGCCATAAAAAGTAGTCCGTGACGACGCAAAGCAACGTTGTACCGAGTTATCGGGACGTTAAAACGAATTTTTGGTATCTAAAGATTAGCGACGTAGTACCAAAACAACGTTAAGCAGGCTGACATTATACGAGGACTTACTGTTATCTTTAAATTTTATGACTAGGCTTTACTATTGTGGCGTCATATTTGGCTCAGGGCCCGTCCAGAGGCTCGATGAGCGGCCTGGTATTGCATTCTTAAACATGCTTCTTTCTTTCAACATTCCTCATTTGCTATAAATATCTGTATGAACTGTACTTAAATATTTTCTTTCTGATTTTTCTTTATGTTTCCTCTCTATGCATCACATGCAGTGCGGCATAAATTTTTCTATTGTAAACCGAAATGTTCGTGCTACTCTCATATGAAGATGATTTTCCCTCAACTACAGTTCCATCAAACAATTACACAAATACTTTTTTTTTTTTTTTTTTTACCAGAGTTAACTGGATGGCATTATGAATTCATACTGCCCTATGAAAAGCCTGGAATACCAATACATTTTTTACAGGGCTTCAACCTGACATATAAAGGGCACAGGGATGCACCAGCCAAGTGAGGAAACCCCTCGTCTCTGGTCCTAAAGGTTGACCTTTTTGGACCCAGGGCACCCCTAATCCTATTACAGTATCTGTGAATGGGTCCATTGCTATTAAGCTGACCAGGGACAAAGAGGATAAAGCAAATCAATTCATAAACCATAACTTTACAGTTATGGAAATAAAGGTGGTCAGGTGCAGTGTTAGAAACTCCCTATTTATATACCAAGAAAAGGCTTATTATTTGGACTCACTTTCCATTAATGGTAAAAGGTTTAGGGGGTCAGTAATAAAAAAGGCAAGATATAAAATTGAGTGAAATCTGGATAGTTGTTGCTGTATTATTACATCTTTTCAAAGACATATTTTACAATTAAATTATTATTTTTTTTTTTGACCAGGGTGACTATGGTGACCACTACCGCCTGCTGACCTACAAGGGGTTGGCTGGCCTCTACTGGATCAATAAGCACTGTTCTCAGGTTCCCTGGACTCTTCATGCTGATGACGATACACACATTGACATCTTCCTCTACCACCAGGCCCTTAACGAGCTTAATGAAGAATCAAGGCAGAATTTTGTGTGCAGTCATATGTATGGGCCAGCAATAAGGTCAGGCAAATGGAAAGTCAGGTATGAGGAGTACCCAGCCAAGAACTACCCACTCTACTGCTCTGGCGGGGCATGGTTCTTGCAGACAAAGTTTATTCCCCGCCTCTTAGAAGCATCCAAAGTAGTCCCTTTCCTGTGGGTGGATGATGCCTACATCAGTGGCCTTTTGGCTAAACAGGCCGGTATTAAACAGTTACCCTTCCAGAAATATTATGGTGGTCCACGTATCAAGATGGAAACCCTTGGACACGAGGTCGTCTGGTTCATTAAATTTGCTCCTCGCTCAATCTGGTGGAACAATATTGTCAACTATCATCGAAATTATTCTATGCATAATCCAGTAACTCTGCTTCCAAAAGAAGCATTCGTTCCAAAATAAGTGAATAATCCAGCTCGATCAACCTTACATTGATTGATAAGGTACAAGCCAAATTAGTACTCAGTATAAAAGCATATATAGTACAGTGAAACCTCTATTTAATGGACTATATAGAGAAGAAAGACCATTATATCGAGGGTCCATTTTATGTGAAACCTCCATCTAATGAACTCCATAGAGATGAAAGTCCCTTATATCGAGGGTCCATTAGATGTGAAATCCTCATCTAGCAGAATACATGGAAAGAAAAGTGCGTTATGGTTTGAACCTACTACTCGCAAAGTCCAAAGACTTTCAAGAAGTTGCTGGGATATAAACAAACCTATTTTAACTTGACTCTGGGTCTTGAAAATCTGTATGTAATGGTTTTTTATTCAAAGTACAGTATTGTACAGGTACTGTATGCTTAAAATTATGTTCCTGAAACACGAGGAGGCAGTCTAATGCTTCCGAGGTGTGAGGACATTCCCGAGGCATGATTATGAGGACGTTCACACACATCTAAAACGGGAGGAGAGAACCAACTCACCAAAAACATTGATCTCTGATACTGAGCTGTGACAAGGTCAACACTGAAAATTTGAAGATCAAATGGTTCTCTGCCAAAAACGACTAATCATAATCGCCTCTTAGGCATTACGGACCTAAGCATTATGGTTGCAGCCCATTAAAATGAGTGATTTATTAAAACTGTATCATGAGTCAGGTCTTATGTAAACATGTAAACCACCAGGACAATAGCCCCATGTAATGGTCTTGCCGGCTCCCTTCCTAGTCACCACCCACAAGATGATGTTATAGCGTGTAATTCAGCTTTGCTAGGTGGTGGTGTGCCCACAACAAATTAAATGATGTATTTTACCATTAGACTTAATTAATGGAAGTGAATGTAATTATTAAAGTGAACGTAACCAAAGTCAAGTTTTGTTCATTTCATTCCTGAGGTGATATGGATTTCCTGTAGTGTACAATGGAAGACAAAAGTCGTATCGTGCAATTTGGTGAAAACATATGCCGAAGGGCTAAACTTTTGGTGCACTCTGCCTTGTGGTTGGGGGCTCACATAATGTTACACGAGTTATATTTAATCTTCAGACAAAACCGCGACATGACTTTTATCTTTGATTGTACATCCAGGTTCTTGATATATTGTCAATTAATAACAAAATGTCTTTGAACTAAGAGTGGGCTACAGGTATTATAAAATACTGTTTAAATTTGTCCTCATCAGGGGAAAACTCCTGTACTAAATGATGGTACTGTACTCGCCAAATTTCTGTCTTTTCATATGTGTTTTGTGTACCCATTTCCTCTTTTTCTTGGATAGTCCCAGTGTCAGGAGTAGGTTTCCTCATTTGAATAATCATCACATCACAGAGCACAACTAGCCATCTTGACTGATGGAACATAACTGAGAGCATTACTTGAGATACACGTTTTCTGGTGTGAGGACGACAGAGCACGTGCAATGGTCCCTCGGTTAACGAACACAATTCGTTCCAGAAGGTCGTTCGTTAACTGAAAATTTTGTTAACCGAATCCATTGTTTTAATGGGACATTGGGTAATTGGTTCCAGCTCACCGAAAAGTACATACAAAGTAAAAAAAAAAAAAAATGCAGTAAAGTACACTTACTTTGAGGTGTGAATGTAGAAGGCTCCTGGTTGATGATGATGATGGGAATTAGAAGTGGGGGTGGAAGAGAAGGGAGAAGAGAAAGAAGTGGGGAGGGAAGAGAAATCACCCCATGCTTGATGCCGTCATTTCACCAATAAAATTTTAAGTTCACTAAGTGTAATTCAAGATTATTTTCTTTAAATCAACACTGCACTGCACTGCACTATATATTGTCAATATGTTAAATAAATTTCAGAATGACCAATAATTGTACTGTAAAAACGTAAAAATACTCTGTGTTCAAGAGACCCACAAGAAAGATGTTTCCTCCACTGAACAGAGACACAAACTGATGCCTTGGTGGGTGAGTGAAGTGGCTGATGGGCCCACCAAAAACTAGTTCCCTGTACTGCAGTTCTGTTAAATTAGTGTTAAAACGACTAATAATTTTAATATAAAACTTGGAAAAATATTGAGTAACACAACCTTCTTGACATTTACTCCAATGGAAACGAATGTAAGCCCTAGAACCGATTACTGTATTGGCAGACTAATCTTCCAGCTGGTGAGCAAGCCAAAGCATGTTGACATGTTTTCGTAAGAATTTCGTTAACCGAATTTTTGTTTGTTAACCGAATTGAAGATTCTTATGGAAGGTAATTCGTTAACCGAAATTTCGTTAACCAAGGTGTTCGTTAACCGAGGGACCACTGCATAGCTAACAGAGCATGCGTAGTGTGGCTCGCATAGCTCCTAGTGTGAGACTGCCTTTATTGCTTTTTTGGGTAACACCCATGCTGTGGCAAAGTAACACACAGCATCAGTGTCACCCATTTTACTTTCATCTTCAATCATTCAATCTATAAAATTATTCTGTTGGTGTTGTTTCACAGACTTACCATGTATTAAGGCCTTGGTTCATAGACTGGATTAAACTTGCAGCCTTGGGATGGAGAAATACTGCAAACAGGTTTTCATGAATCAACATATCTGTCTCAGGATGGGTGGGCTCCACAGCTGTCTATACCTAGCATGCGTTACTGTTTTCTGTTAAACAAACCTCGCAAAATGGATTTTTTTCTTCACATTTTAAGTTATGATTAAAATAGTCCAGGAAAATGTTGTGTTATCCAAGTATTTTTACTGCTCCTGTAAATAACTGGAAATTGCTTAATATGTTTAACCCTTAGCTGGCGGCCGAACTATATATAGATGGTCCAGAATGTGCTGAAAAATTGCGGTGAGACTATATATAGACACTTCTCCAAAATTCATCTCCTGTATTTCCCAGCTGAGACTATACATAGTCGGATATGTATGAGTGCCCTAGAGCCTCAGAAATCCCTAACTAGCAACTCAAGGGTGGCGATGGCTTGCCTGATCGCTGGCGCCAGCCGCCTAAAGCTCCAATCACTCGAACAGTCTGTTCCTAACTTTCATAAGGTACAGAGCACTCTCTCTGGTTTCATCTGTGGAGCTGAATTTCCATTATTTCTTTTGATATTTTGAAGAGAGCTAAGTTTTGTCAGATATAATTTTCATTTTTTTTTTGTCTGTTTGGCATTTCACCATTTATTTACTTTTTATTTTCTTTGCCTGTACAGTATATAGAAATTATAGCCATAATTATGTTCCATAGGAGGAACATTCCTGATGAGGAAATACAGTATATTCTAGACCACAATTTTGATAATAAATTCATGGATGATAATTATTAGTGATGATGCAAAATCAGATAGTGGTGGTGATGACACAGATAGTGGTGATGAATCACAACTTGAGATTATTACAGAGGAACCAGATGATATTCTGTCAGGTGCAGAAGTTGATGGTCAAGATGACAGTGCTCAAGTTGGATGGTTGAACAATTCTCCAGTTAGTAGAGAACAATTTCCATTTACTGGAGACACGGGAGTCAAAGTGAGAGAGACAAACAAATATGCTGCCAAGGTCTGTAAAGAAAAGAGAAGGAGCACAAGTGTATTACAAAGTACTACAAGAAGCTATTTTTCAGGCTGATAGAAATGAGTTTGCATAACTGCCATGTAATCTACAAGAAAAATGGAAGCCAAAAAAACCTCCTTGACTTCAAGTTGCTCTTGATCGAACAGATTGTGTCTGCATATAGCAAAGATGTTTATTAGATAAAGAAACCCACAAGTTCAGTGACTCTTGGGCCATGCCCTACAAGACTGAGTGGAAGACATTTCCCAATAGAGACAGAGTCAGCTGAAGGTTGTAGTACAAAGAAGGTTCAAAGGAGATGTACTTACTGTGCCATACAAAAGAAAGTGAGGAGAAGTATCTACAGCTGTGATGTTTGTCAAGTTGCACTGTGTATTACTCCATGTTTTAAGCTTTACCACACATCAGAAAGCCTTCCAACGTAGGAGTGACAGCATTGAATGAACAAATGCCATAAGAAGCAACAGTAAGTCAACAACATAGTAAGGACGGGTGGGAGGGAAACCACATCCAGATCACAAATCTTGGACACAGCTTTGGCTGTGGGTGTGAGTGACTCCACGTGCCTTACTTATACAAATATAAATAATAGCCAGCCACTTACAAAATTCACGTTTTAATATTAAAAGCATCTTTGCTATGTTAATGAAATATAGCAACTGTTCCATATTGTGGTAGAGTCTATATATAGATGGTGCTAAAATTTCACAAAATGCGGTGTAACTTTATTTATGTTCCACTTCAGTGGTCAGCGGCATCTATTAATGACGATTTTTAAATTGGGCGCTTCTTCAATCACTGCTGCCGCCGGCTAAGGGTTAAAAGCACGTGGATAAGCACTTTTTCCAAATAACTAATGGCTTGCGCTTGCATCTAGCAGCATTTCAGCACAAAAACAGTGTCACACATTCCTTCAACTCCTTAAAGCTTGCTGCCTCTTTCTCATCTCCAGTGGCAAACGTCTTCCAAGGTAAACATCTATATATAAAAAAAAAAAAAAAAAAAGAAGTCTATTCTCGTCTGCACTGAAAACTTATTCAGCAGCAAGATTGTACCACTATAAATTTTGAAAATGTTTCAACATACTTAGCAGCACTTTCAGAGTCTGCAGAATGTTTTTCTCCTCAAACTAGCTTTCGAATACCATGCATGTCTTTGCAGCGATTTAGCCACAAGGCTCTTTGATACTCATTTGCTGATGAAAATGCTCGGCTTTCTTTATGATCATCAGTCCTCAAATAAGTTTACCCTCATTGCAATTCTCCGAAACCACTTTGTCTAACTCTGAAAACTTTAACTGTTTTACGTTTTTTTCTCTTTTAAATTCCTTTGTTTGATCTTGTTTTGGTATAAAGCTTCAAATTCTGTTTTTTAAATTGTAGACTGTGCTTATTCTAACCCCATACTTCTTCACAAGCTTGCATACTGTTTCACTTGCCTCAACTTATCGTAATAGCTCCACTTTCTTGTTTAGTATCAGAGCAAGTCATCTATGTTTTGCACTACATGATGCTGGGCAATCCATTAATCACTTTTTGAAAGACATTGTTAACACTGAGGCATGAAACAGAACAATCAAAACGCACGAGCGATGTGGGCTGGCCTTTGTCATCACTTAGACTGACTGCCAATGCCAACCATGGAAGGAAAGGGTCACTGAACTGAATATTCGGATCAGTGGGAAGGACCACAAGTTAATTCATCTCCTCTTCTTGATAGCACCAAGAGTAGGTAGCAGATCAAATCCACTCCCGAGAATCAGTATTTCTATTAAATTGTATAAACATAAAATTGGTATTTTACTGAAAATATGATTCCAAAACCAGAAAAATAAAAAATTGATCCAGAAATCCAATTTTTTCATGAAAATCAGAACAAGGAAACTATCACAATACAGTACTGTGCAACATATAATGAATTGGGGTCCATCAGACAGAACATCCTAACATCAGCCAAGGTTAATCTATTCATACCTTGGATAAATTGTTTACTTCCCCTTGCCTTTGTCCCATCAGCCTCAAATAAAGGGGACAAGACACAATGGTCCCCCCCCCCCCCAAAAAAAAACATAACTCCATTGAGAGCAGTTACCATATAACTAAGTACCTGTACTGAATCCCTATGATGACTTATTCCGCTGTTTTGAATCCAACTAAACACAAACAAATCTAAGAAAGCCCAGGCTGAGTCCACTGCTCACACTTGAATTTGTAATGACTAGTATAGAAACCAAGGGAGAAGGGAGGAAGTTTCCAAGCCACACAAGTTTGAATCTTGTTAAAAAGGGGATTTAAAGATCATTTCTCCATTTCTGTCTCTACCTTTCTGCCAGATGGCACAGTACTTGTAATGCTGAGCCAGCTACAGTAAAACTAAGAAGGCTGAGGATTTGCAACAAAAACTTTCAATGATCAATAGCTAAATACCCCAACAAGAATTGATCTATTGTAATTACCAAAACAGGAATTCATTACTCTGGGAGACTAACCTTTAAAATCAGAATCCCATATATACATCAAACAACACACATCTTAATAAAGATCAAGTGGTGGAAGATGTGCTCCCCAAGAGAACTGTGTGCATACTGTTAAGGTCAGAAAAGAACAAGAATGAACGTTTGAGAAACAAAGTAACCCTAGAAGATCATGGTATGAAGCCCATAAAACTGAGGATAAGGTCAGTAAGCTGTTTCCTTACCAACTTTATAACTGAACACAAGAAGGAATGGGAACAAACTTCACACAAACCAAAAGCAGCAGAGGAAACAAATTCCTGTCTGGCTAGAGAGAAACTATCTGTACAGTAATTTCATGGATGTTATCATAATCTTCAAGAGCTTGGAAAATGATGTAAACAAACACAGTACAATAAATACCTATTCACAACCATTCCAATCTCAAGTGAAAAGTTCTCACATCATTTATGCTATTTTGGGTAAAAAGTTAAACTTATGTTGATGATTTGGACTGGTCAGCCACAGCAATCAGATCCACTAAAAGAAGGCCAATAAATCTACCAAATGAATCACTCCCACAGAGTCGATCCAAGTAATTTTTATCAATTCAAATAATAATTTCAACTTTATTCCTGAACAAAGCATCTGTTGAAATCTCCCACATTGCAATAATCCTTACAAATTACCCACGTAGGATAAGACCAAAAAATTTCCTTCGTAAATATCACGATTTTGCACTTGTGAAGATCTCCTTACAAAATGTCAGTGTCTCACTACAAATCTAGCCATTTAACACTGACGATGTAAATCCAGACTTTTCCCTATTACTCTGCGCTGCTGAGAATGCTCACTACCACTCTGTATGGCATGGCTATCTTACAGAGCCTTATCTTATGAATTTTGAGATCCACTTGTGGTTGGAAGAGTAGTGCCTCATGATTTTGAACGTGATTTCTGACAGCCACTCCCAGACCTTGACCATCACACTTTTGGCCTTCAGGTTCAATCTGGGAACAATCAGGTCCCTGGCCCGACAGCTGCTCTCAAAGCTTGATCAAAGCCTTCTAAATTATAGGTTATTTACAAAATCCATAATCATGAAATACAGATATAATCTACACATTCTCTTCCAATCAAATTAATCCAAATTACAGTACTGAACAGAGCTATAAGGTATTCAAAAAAAGCAGATATAAAACTTGTATACATACCACATGTAGCTTTTACACAAAATTTGCAAATATGTACTATTCCTCTGTGCTAATACTGTAGTAGGGGCTGACTGCATATAGCTACTTTACTTATTTTATCCTCTTTTTTCAATTTCAATCAGTCAATAATGTTCAAGGATTCACTACCAAATCAATACATAAACCATTTTGAACTAAATAATTTTCACTTATTTCTTTTATATTTCACTACTAATGTACAGAAAAAAATATTATTAGTTAAGCTACAAAAATATTATAAGTTGCCCAGTTACTTCTTGCACTACTTAGCATATCATACATGCAATATTAGTGAGAACAAGAGCCACCCTTCTTTATTTTTATACCAAAGACAGGATGACGTTTTGATCTTTCTTATTGTTCATTTTGTTTTTCATACGAACTTCTACTGTAAACATAGTACAGTACTGTATTTACATAAAATTTTTAGTTGAGGCTACAGAGGAATACTAGATGGCATGGGGTTCTTCCCCACCAGTGATGGAGAAGGCACAAATATAATTACAGTGGTCCCTCGGTTAACGAACACAATTCATTCCAGAACGTCGTTTGTTAACCTAAAATTTCTTTAACCGAATCCATTGTTTCAATGGGTTATTGGGTAATTAGCTCCAGGTCACCGAAAAGTACATACAAAGTAAAAACAAAATGCAGTAAAGTACACTTACTTTGAGGTGTGTATGTAGACGGCTCCTGGTTGATGATGATGATGATGGAAATTAGAAGTGGGGGTGGAGGAGAAGGGAGAAGAGAAGGAAGTGGGGATGGAGGAGAAATCACCCCATGCTTGATGCCGTGATTTCACCAATAAAATTTTAAGTTCACTAAGTGTAATTCAAGATTATTTTCTTTAAATCAACACTGCACTGCGCTATATATTGTCAATATGTCAAATAAATTTCAGAATGACCAATAATTGCACTGAAAAACATAAAAATACTGTGTGTTCAAGAGACCCACAAGCAAGATGTTTCCTCCACTGAACAGAGACACAAACTAACACCTTGGTGGGTGAGTGAAGTGGCTGATGGGCCCACCAAAAACTAGTTCTCTGTACTGCAATTATGTTAAATAAGTGTTAAAACGACTAATAATTTTAATGTAAAACTTGGAAAAATATTGAGTAACACAACCTTCTTGATATTTACTCCAATGGAAACGAATGTAAGCCCTAGAACCGATTACTGTATTGGCGGACTAATCTACCAGCCGATGAGCGAGCCAAAACATGTTGACATGTTTTCGTAAGAATTTCGTTAATCGAATTTTTGTTCGTTAACCGAATTGAAGATTCTTATGGAAGGTAATTCGTTAACCAAAATTTCGTTAACCGAGGCGTTCGTTAACCGAGGGACCACTGTACTAAAGTTTTATGAGAATGGGAAATTGTCATTATTTAACTGTATGGAGATCAAGATTGTGTGCGTTTCTTATTGGCATAAGAGGCGAACACTAAAATATTGGGAATAACTAGAAACAAAGAAACTATCTTAGAAAGTTAAATGGTACATTAGCCATTGACTGCTTAAAAATGAGAGAGGCATAGAAATAATTAAAAATATAAATAGAGAATGGAATGAATTTAAAAATTTCTTGCCATAAAACGCACTATTATATTCTGTACATTACTAATATTAGATATCTGGGTGATAGATTTATGACAACCAAAACATTAAGTGGGGGAGAACCTGAATGTACAGAGGATTAGTTCTTAAAAACATAATGCTAATTATAATTGATCAAACAGCTCAGGTCCAATGAAAGCACAATAATATCATACTAAAATATGTTCTCTTTCTGTCCCACTGTTGCTACTCTTTCTTTAGGCTTGTAAGAGTTTTTTGCTCTTTTTCTATGGGTGAATGTCCTATAAATGCCAGCCCAAATGTATCCCAATCAAACCAAACACATCCATTAAGATTGGACCCAAGTCATCATGGATCCCAGTTCCAATGGGCACTTACAACAATGAACATCAATCTAATGGTTTGGATAGACTGGGGGACTACAGTATTAGTAATGGGACCTGTTACAACCATGACCTATTAGGACTGGAGCCCATTATCAACCTTACAGTACTCCAATTCTTAATATAATGGGGTGGAACACAAAAAAATCTTTATCCCATATGATTAACCTAATATAAAATGTCATGTTATATATTTACATCTTCAATAGTTATTAAAACATTAATTAATCAGAATCACTAAATTTGCTACATCAGCCCTAACACAGTACATGTATTGGAATCCATTATAATGACATAAATCTTGTGCACTTCTCACATAAGTTGAATACAGTATCCTGTTTGTGCACGTGAGAATGTTTAAAGCACTGTTATTAGACCTGATGACAAATTTAGCTGGGTACCCTTGTGATCCTCAAGCATATGGTGAAACTTGCACATGTGTTACAATCCTCCTTTACTGAAGGATATATTTCAAATTCAAGAAAAGTGTTACACATTTTCAGAAATTTCTTTAAATTACAGAAACCTAAATTTCATTCAGGAGCATACACCATACTTATCCATTACAAATGAGGATTTAGTTTATACAGTACTGTAGTTATATATCAGGTTTAATTTAGTATTCACCGGAGATAAAGTCAAGGTCGTTTCATATGCTGAAACAGGTTTTTAAGCAGCTAAAAGCTACTACAGTACTGTACCTTACACAGTAATAATTATGATTTTTTTTCCCTAACAACATCAAAATGATAAACAAAACAATTTTCCCAAAATATATACCATAAACCCTCACCAACATAGACCCTGTTATCTTGGACAGGAGGTCAGCCTTGGACACTTTCCCATCCATCTCAGACAATATCTGAAATGGATGGATAAGTTCAGATAACTACAAGCTTCCTAGAAGCTTCCCAAAAGTTCTAGAAACTTCCCAAAGATTCTGAATGGTTCCCAAGTCCTGATGTACATACGTAAATATGTGTTATGGGTGGCTTCCCAAGTTGTGATGATAATAGATGTAAATGAATAAAGCATTACTGTATACCTGTAAATCTTCATTTGCATCAGGTATTTGTAGATCTAAAGTGGCATGCCATATATGTATAGTGAATGAGGTTCTGCTCTTCATGCAGCAAGATAATCTAGGTGTATGGTAGGCAATCCGAGGGTAAAGGAACTTGGTAAGGTTAGCCTACCAAGAGCATGTACACTCAGAAACAGCAATTTCTAGCCCACCCAGGTTGGGCTGGAGTTGAAGACCGTGTCCTTTCTGAATGGCGGGCCACGCCAACTATCATGGGGCAACACGTGCATGAACACACAAGTTATGAACCCTTCGAGGCTTCACTATCAGTCTGTCATGTTTTACTCATCTTGCTATGTATAATGGTAAGCAGTCATAGTATGGATGCATAGATGACAATATGTATTAGTATATTGCATTTTATACCCTTCAAAATATCGTCATAAACATTGGACAGGAAGGAAAAGTCTCACACACTAGTTAAGAAATTAATATCCGAAGCACTGCCATACAGGTTTGCGAATCACACAGCAATGACCGACCTGAAGTCGTGGGTAGGACGCAGTTGCTCAATGGGTAAGTCGTAGGTTTTCTTTGTTGTATTGCTTGACAAGTGCTAAATATACCGTATATAACCCAATCTATATACAAAGGTGGATATATTTTGACATTATTGTTTAATACAACCTCTTATTTGTTCTTTACTAAGGTCATATTTTCAATCTGTTTTCTTTCAGCTTCACCGTGTGTGCTTTGATTTCTGTCCACCTGTAAGCTCAACAGGACTGCTAACCATCCTCCCATCCTTTCCTGTATCATCTCAAGCGGTGACTCCGGTGAGTAAAACGGATTCCCTAAATATAGTACAGGGCGTATCATAAATACCATTCATAAAGTAGGGGCGTTTTCCTGAGACATGACAAAATAGAAAACTCTCATAAAATTTTGTACTTAGAACATGTGACAGACTACGTAGGAATGTGAGGAAAACTATAGGATGCAAATTAAAGGTTCACTGTTGCTAGTAAAGTTCATTTACAAGCATAATGCCTTATTATTTGCATTAATAAATACAGCATTTTGACCATAGCGACAATTGTTATGAGTTGAAGAATTATGAGATAGTTACCCACCAATGGCCCAACTAATAACGTTTTGTGGGTATGTAACATGTGATAACACTATCAGAGACTGGACACGTTATTAACATCATGTGACCTTTTCCACTGATAATGTTACCACGTTGTGCAAGATTTTTAATTGTTCATATCTGCCAAGATCTGATGCTTTTTCCACATATCGGAGGTTAGCAGTCTCCGAGTGCTGTCTAGTTAAATATGTAATTATTTACCATTATTAAAAGTCTGTCTGCTTCTTGAACACCTATTAAAGCCATGTATTGGTCCTGAAAACCTCTTGTTTCCTTTCTTGACCAACAACCTGAAGTTTAGCTGTCATTACGACGATCATGACCAACTTTAAGCCCAATCATTGGGAGCAACCCCCCCCCCTACCCTCCAGGTGGGCCATCCCTGGCAACATGGACTGTGTCCTGTGTTCGATGAATTATAAATACCCGGTATCACCTCGCTCACTAACCTCTCCATCTACTAATCCAAACTCCAACCAATATGATGTCTACAGGCTAACTGTGATAATTAAAAGGCTGTCGAACCCTACAATGCTGCAAAATAACAGGAAATGGGTATTCGTATACAGGGTACATTGATATTCGATACAGTGTCAGTGAATCGTTGTCATCCTTCATTCACATTTTGATATTTACTCCATACCCTATAACATTCTAAATATTTATTAATGAATGTCCAATTGTTATTAAAGATCTGATACATTAATGACTTTATCGTTTTATTATTACAGTTATGGAGATTCAGCCACAAGGTCACATGAGGCTACCACAGATGAGGACTAATTGGCCTGAGCTGATAACACATCGCACCAGGATTGTTGCCATTCACAAGGCAGGGAAGGGGATAAGGGAGATTAGTCACCTTCTCGGTATCTCTAGAGATACAGTTAGGCTTTGGGTGAGGCGACATCAGGAGGATGGTCACATGCTCACCAGGCCCCAAACAGGAGGGACAAGAGTCACCACGCTTGAGGAGGATCAACAGATACGAAGGAAAGCAGAGAGAGCACCACTCTCAACTGCAGTGTACATAAGAAGGGTAACAGGAGTTCACTGTCACCCAATAACTACCAGGAGGCAAATATGGGAGACTGGCAGACAGTGTTTCATCCCAGCATGTTAGGAAACCTTAACAGAGGCACACAGAGAAGCATGTAAAAGGTTTGGTGAGACGTATGTAGATGTGGGGGTTGATTTTCGGAGATCCGTCATTTTCACCGATGAAAAATTTTTCACATCCGTCGCAGCAGTCGGTCACCAGTGTTGGCGAATACGTAATACAAGATATGCTCAAAGAAACCTCCATGAGACATCGACAAGCGGTCGTGTGACAACCTCCATACACTGATGGATGTGGTGGGGAGGTGTAAGTGAACTGACGGACATTGAGGGACATATGATTGCAGACAAGTACTGTACTGTATATTGATATTCTAGAGACATCCTTTCTCCCACCGGTGCAGGCATATGCCATCCCAGAGCCTCAACCTACATATATGGTGCAAGACCACAGTACAATACATACAGGTCAGGCAGCCAGGCGTTGGTTTGAGGGTCACCCAGAGATTATTCTATTGGATTGGCCCCCTAAAGGGGTCGACGTAACCCAATAGAGAGTCTTTAGGTGCATATGGGGTGTGGAGAAGACTAGGGAGGCAGTGAGGAGACAGGAAAGAATGGCATGGGAGGGAATAAAGAATAGGCCGGACATTTGCAGCAATCTGTTAGATTCCATGCCTACCAGACAGCATGAAGTTATAGCAGCAGATGGAGGTTGGACAAGTTATTAAACT
The DNA here is from genome assembly GCF_018991925.1 of Homarus americanus. Lineage (NCBI taxonomy): Eukaryota > Metazoa > Arthropoda > Malacostraca > Decapoda > Nephropidae > Homarus > Homarus americanus. Next base: position 10,234,898 of record NW_024736071.1, on the reverse strand, counting down.
ATGTGTTTTTACTACACTCCACATACTGTAAATGTGTTGCAGGACATGTAACCGCACACCCATATCGCTTTCTAATTGTTTCACACACGTTTTAAATATTATGAACAATTGTAATGTTTACAATGGATACATGTTTATATATATTTTGACAAAATATTTTTGTGGTTTCATTTAACCAACAGTCATGCCTACAAAACAATCTTGATGCTCTGTGTGCATGTGTGTGTGAAATGACGAGTAACTGATCCATATTTACATTTAGTTTTGGTAAATATATGGGTGAAAAACAATCACCATTTCCTCCAATATGTCCTGGAAATCACAAATCCTTAGTATAGCTAAAGCTGCCTCCCGAAAGTTGGGAATGCTGTACAGATGCCGGAGCTACTTCACTCCTGAGCAGTTGCTCCAAGTATATAAGGGATTCATTCGTCCTAACTTGGAGTACTGCTCTCATATCTGGGGGTGGCTCTTCTTCTGTCCTGTCCAACCATAAGGCATTTCGTCTTATTAACTCTCCTCCTTTAGTCGACAATCTCTCTTCCCTTTCTCTTCGCCGCAATGTTGCTTCACTCTCTCTCTTTTACAGGTACAGGTTGTACCTCTCTAGTCCGGCATTCTGTGGTCTGGAAACTCCCATGGTCCGGAACGATTTTAGTTTGTCCAATAGGTAGATAGGCCGCTTTTTTTTTCTGAATTATTATTATTACAGGAGTATTAAATTTTTGCCCCTCAGGCCCCAATGTGGGTCAGTGACCTATGCCTGGATGGGCTAATCCCCGTAAAAAAAAACAACAAAGCCGCGGGAAATTAAGGTTTGTTTACATCCGGCAGTTCGGCTGCTCTCTCTCTCTGCTTGTCTATACAGAGTACAACAATTAACCCTTCAATATCTATGAGCAGTAAATAAGTGTTGCTTTCATATTCTTATGTAGAGTAATGACGATATGTTTTCACATGTGCGCACTTACATACGCGCAGTCTCACTTTTTTTTACCATTAATGGTTAGCTACTTATATTGTTCCATTTATTAACGTTAAATAACATTACAGGTACTTCAAACAACCATATTAATTTTTTTACATTAACTTTACTACAGCTACAATCAGGGTCTTATTTTCTTCAGTTTTATATGTAGAACCAATCAGTCACTGGTTTTGTAAGCTTTAACATAAACAATGCCGGCAGCCGTCTCGTCCTTGTGTGTTTTAATATTCCACGTATTATTAATAAATTGTATTGTTAATTTTGCACACACAAACATTAATTCAATAAAAACAAATTCAGAAACATTAATTAAAATATATAAGAACAGTAAATAAGTTTTGCTTCAAATTCTTATGTAAAGTAATGACGATATGTTTTCACGTGTGCGCATGCGCACTTACATATGCGATCTCTCTTTTTTCTTTACCATTATTGTTAGCTACTTCTATTGTTCCATTTATTAACATTAAACAACATTACTTAAAACAACCATATTAATTTTACTACAGCTACAACCAAGGTCTTATTTTCTTCAGTTTTATATGTAGAACCAGTCAGTCACTGGTTTTGTAATCAACGAATACAATGCTGTGTCATTTCCTCATGTGTTTTAATATTCTACGTATTATTAATGAATTGTATTGCTCATTTTGCACACATAGACATTAATTCAATAAAAATGACATTCGGTAATAAACAATAATGAATCTTTTGTACATACAGTAAGAGAAATGATACTGTTTACACGATTATGCACGTCGTCTGCACGTTGGCGGGCCGTTCAAACCCGTCAATATTCAAGTTTCCGCCGTCAAAATTTTTAGTTATTTTTTTTTTGTGTTCCAATAAAATACGTTAAGAATTAAAAATTCGCGAAATTTGAGAAGCTACTATACGACATTTAACCCTTCAATATGTCTTCAAAGAGACCATGATGCAGAGAAAGTGGTGCTAGTGCTTCCAAGCATAAGCACAAGTCACTATCTATCCAGGAAAAGGGTGAATTTCCATGGTCCGGCACCGGTCAGGTCCTGAGGTTGCCGGACTAGAGAGGTACAACCTGTACTTTAACAGGCAATGTTCGGTGGATTTGGCATCCTGTGTTCTGCCGGCAAGGCCATGGGCTCATAACACACGTCTTGCCCGTGGTGCCCACCGTTTCTCTGTGGATAGCGGTCACACGAGAATAACCCGTTATAGTAGTACCTCCTTCTTTCCTCATACAGCCAAACTGTGGAATGCTCTGCCTTCTTCTGTGTTTCCAAACTTATACAATCTGTCTCACTTTAAAAAGCTGGTTTTTTAGCATCTTTGTGGTGTAGATTAACACAGTATAACCTTTTTCTTCTCTATTTTCAATTTTTTTTTTTTTTTTCGTCCCCCCGGCCCCATTGTGGGTCGTTTGACCTGTGCCCGGGTGGGCTAATTCCCGTAAAAAAAAAACAGGCATTTGGATATACGTAGTTACACGGAAGAAGGGAAATAAGGGTAAAGATTGGGTGTGGTGGAAATATTGTGCTCTGGCACTATGCTTAAAACGACGTATGGGAGAGCTACCTCGGACACTAAATGGATAAAACAAATTTATGAAACATTTTCAATACTAAGGATGAAGCATGATGTTACACACACACACATGACATTACAGAGTAATATTACCTTTCTTGTCTTGCTTGTGCGTTGGCTGGTTTGGAGTTGGTTCGTTCGAATCTTATTTTCAAAATTACCATCAAAGAGAGGTTTCCTTCATTTCTATGATTTACAAAGATATTTGAAGGGTATAAAATGCAATATACTAATACATATTGTCATCCATGCATCCATACTATGACTGCTTACCATTATACAGCAAGATGAGTATAACATGGCAGACTGATAGAGAAGCCTCGAAGGGTTCATAACTTGTGTGTTCATGCGCGTGTTGCCCCGTGATAGTTTACATGGCCCGCCGTTCAGAAAGAACCCGGTCCTCAACTCCTTCCCAACCTGGGTGGGCTAGAAATTGTGGTTTCCGAGTGTACCAGGTAGCTATCGTTCACCGTAAATGAGCCATGGAAATGCATGAATTTAACCTCTCAAAAATACCATGCATATATAGTTCAACCCCCTATTTTTTGCATAAAAATTTGATAATAAAAAAGCTGAAACTGTACTCGAATATACTGTATAGTACATCATTATTACTTTTAATTAATTAAATAAGGAATAATTATCAATAATAAAGCTCGATAACCTGAGATAAATAGTATTGTCTGGATGACACCCAACTCTTCAACGTTAATCAGCAACAGTTCCTGAACTCTTAAAAGTGTTACTATCTTACATGTAGTAATGTTATAACTATACCGTACTGCAATTATCTTATTATTTTTACTTCAAAACATCCTTCAGCCTTTGAATGAAACTTGAAATTTTGATAATACCGGTGAATAATGCCGACAGCCAATCACCATTCGTTTGCAGTCTCACTTGCACATAACGGCAACTATCGGCTGTGCAACAGAGAACTAGTATTCAGCTGCCATTTCATGTTGTTTGCAGGGCTTACCGTAGTATGGACATTTTAGAGCAGCAAGTAATGATCATAACAACAACAAAAACTTGGTAATAACATATCAACAAGGACAGTGCTAACACGTTGAGTTTCCAGTACTGTACAGTATGTTACACTCACTTTAAGAACACTATGACCACAGGAGGGAAAAGACCAAGCCGTATTATTAGCTACAAACTTACTGAGTCATGTTCCATATTAGTAAACATTAAATGCTTATATACACTAGAAAGTTTTTTTTTTTTTTATTCTCTGCTGAAATGGGATGTGTGATTTACATTCCTATGTATCTTATATATCATAAAATGCAGCAATAAATTCTCAAATGAAAACTTTTCTCACTTCTATCATTTCAAAACACATTTTAACAAATCATATTTACTATACACAATACATTGTTGTCCATCCATAATGTCTTGAGAGTAAATGAGTCAGAACACGTGATATGTGTCCATATGATCAGCTGGTAAATATTCTCAAAAAGTTTCTATAAAAATTGGTCAGTTGGATTGTATCTATGCATTGTCCTCAATATTGAAATCCACCAAGGTAAAGGAAAGCCTCCGATAACGACGGTTCTACTAGCAACGATTCGTATTTAAGACCCTGGTTAATTTAGGACTCAATTCAATTTATGCCATTATTTTCTTCGTATTTACGATGAAAATAGAATAAAAAATAAAATATAAAAATAATTTTTCATATAAATAATAACTAAATCCTAATATGTATTATAAAAAATAAAAAACACACCTTGCATATGGAGGCTGCCGGGCTTGTGAGTGGTGATGCCAGCATCACTAGTATAAACAGTCGCAACTGGCGGGCCCTTTGTTTTCAGGCATCAACAGGAAAAAGAGAAAAACTTTCTCAGGTTTCTTACTGCATTTTTGTGTCCCTATTGAACATGAACAAGAGAGCAAGTGATGGCAGTGTTAGTTCAAAAGCTAAAAGAAAGTGTATAAGCTTAGCCAAGAAACTAGATGTGTTAAAACAATAAGAAAAAGGTGAGAGGTCTGTGGATATTATATGGAGCAAGCAATGAACATATTTTCTGAAGTGAATTTATTTACAGAATGAAGCATTAAAATCAACAGGGACATGAAAAATGCAAATGACCTCTACATAAAGATAAATAATGAAAAAAGAAAGCTGCTGTGCAATATTCTTTCAACAACTTTATTATTCAAAGGCCTAAACCACCAACTTGAGTTACACCATCAAATTCAGCATCATTAGCAGCTTCAACAACAACTTCAGGTTCAGTAACAGTTTCAGCAATAGCTATGACATCTTTATGGAAAGCTACAGCTTAAGCCAGAGTTGAACCTACAGCTTCAACCAGAGTTCAACCTACAGCTTCAGCCAGAGTTCAACCTGATGACTTTGTCATCTGAGTAAAAACTCACACAACATCATTGGCTGTCCCTATGTTTAAGCTTTTACCACCATTGGTGAGTAGAAATTTTGTTTTACATTCATTAGTATTATTTAAAACATATATGAACAGCATATAAGTGTTGCTTTCATATTCTTATGTAGAGAAGTGACGATATGTTTTCACATATACGCAATTACATACGTTGGCATTCCCAATCCGTCTCGCTTTATTTCTTAACCATAATTGGTTAGCTACTTCTATTGTTCCATTTATTAACATTAAATAACATTACTTAAAACATATATATTAATTTTTTTACATTAATTTTACTCCAGCTATAACCAGGGTCTTATTTTCTTCAGTTTCATATGTAGAACCATTATCACGGCTGTAAACACTAACGAAAACAATGCCGTCCTATCTCCTGTTGTGTGACCATATTATTATTCATTTACTGTATATTGTATAAGGTGCATTCATAAACAATATTTAAAGAATATAGTTTGCATTTCTCATTAATTTTATTGTTTTGGGGGAAAGAGGGTAAAAAGCAACATAAAAGATGAGAAAAGGTCAGTCTTTGGAACGCATCTCATTATTATTGCTTTATTTTAATGGTAATTAATGATTCACGATACGATGATTCACCTTACACTGCAATATTGGAGGACACATTACCGTCGTTATTCGAGGCTTTACTGTACTTAACATGGACTTTCCCTTCCATCTCAGACTACAATTGCACTAGATTCTCAGACCTAGGTCAGACTCTGGCTTACATGTTAAATCAGCCTGTGCAGGTTTTTCTTTGCCCCAATTAGTCCAAGGTGGTGAGGGTTTACTGTATTATATAGTTATTAATTTAAAAAGTTGGACTTCTGTCCAACTGGCTTAAATTTTTGGACATCTAGCAATATACTGGAATACAATACAGTCATTTCTGCTACAACGCGTGTTTTTTCAATGCGAATTGGTTATAAAGCGATTGATGAATAGAAGAATGATATTTGTAAAACGCGAATGCATGTTGGCTGTAACGCGATTCCACTTGAACGTTTAAAGTGTACTGTCACTTGGCGCGGGGTTATGCAGTGTTTACAGTGCTGATGTTGAGGAACTGCTCGAGTCCTACTGTGAAGACCTCTCTACAGCTGATCTAAAACAACTTGTTGCTGCTGGGGAAATTGAAGATGCCAAAGATGATGAAGTCCAGGATGCAAAACCACAAGAGCTTCCCACTTCTCTTTTGTCTTCTATTCTGAGGGAAGTTGATAAGCAGTTGCAGCTCTTGGAAGACAATGACTACAATGCAGAACGGAGCAGGATTGCAGTTCGTGGTGTTAAGTCTTTTTTGGCACCTTATGAACAGCTTCTTTGTGAAAGAAGAAAGACGGCAATGCTGCAAACATTAGACGTCTTTTTTAAGTCAACCCCCAAGAAGCAGTCTGAGGACATGAACCACAGCAATCCACTTCTGGAATTAGAAATTAGACGTTTTTTCGTCCCAACCATGCCACCAAAACTGCACCTGATGATGATGACGATGACAACTCTCAACTCCTGTCTGCATGACTCCTCAACCTCAAAATCACCCTGCTCCCCCATCAAGTTATATTAATATTTTTTCAAGGTAAAGTGTTACATTTACCGTATGATTTCATTATTAGATATGAATGTAACATTTATTTAGACTGTGCTATCCTTTGAGTTAGGCTAACTACTAAAGTTTTTTCGATTTCGAGTAATCTGCACCTAGCCCTATTTTCTCCATAAGCCGTGTTATTTCTATTGCGCAAATTTCTACAACGCGAGGTTTTACAAAAACACAACTATCGCGTTGTAGCAGAACTGACTGTACTGTAAGGAACAGGTTAATTCTAGGTGGCTTTACCAAGTGAAGATCTCATAAGAGTATGGAATCATATAACCCCAAAAGAATTATGACAGATGATCAAGTAACATCTTCTAAATTTTTATAATATATATACCTTTAATACCTTATGTTATAGTTAGCAAATTCAAGTAATAACCTAACTAATTCAAGTAATAACCTAACTCAAATGTCTAGATTGGGCTTAGTTGCTAAAATATGGACAAGGCACTGTGGATCATAAATGTCTTCAGGAGATTGTGTTTCTGGAGTCAATACTGTCACGAATGTAGAAAACCATAACACATCTGGAAAAAAAATACCAATACAGGTACAGTCTCGTTCAAGATTCTTCGAACACTGCTGGAGACAGCTGGCAACTCAAAGCCGTTTGTTTACTTTAGTACGTAGTATAATATAATATGAAACAACAAAGCCCAACCATTAAATTAAGCAACGGGGAACTATGTAACCAATCACCAATCACTTTTACATTTATTCATAATTTTTACTACGTATTATAGTAAACAAACAGCCTTGAGTTGCCAGCTGTCTCCAACAGTGTTCGAAGAATCTTGAACGAGACTGTACATAAAAAAATTAATGGGAAAAGGTTTACCATTCACTTTACAATTAGACCTTATATCAATGGTTTCTCAAACACTGCAGCTCACTTGACTTGCACCTTTGAAAAAATCAGATACACCCCTGTATATAATTTTTCAGTCCAGTACTGTACACAATGAATTAAAGTTATATATGATACACCTGGTTCATCAATCATCCTGAACTGCAAAAAATAACTAAATCAACACATGTCTGTGCAATTTGTCATTTATTTGAACCTTTTATCTTTCCATTTAGGAAAAAATTAATAAAAGTACAGTATTCAATAAACACATTAACTATAATTCATATACAGTACAAGAAAGAACTGCATCCTCAACCAGAATGCTGGGATTAAGTTGGACTCTTCCTGATACTTAAATTTATTTTCAAATTTTGGAAGGATTGTTACTGCTCTGTATCAATATTGTTACTTTGGCTCATTCTTGTTTACTTTTGTATGGTTAGAACCATGGACAATTTATGACTGGAGGTGGCACAGACAGTGATAAACAGGAACCAGACTGAAGCCCATGTGCTGCCATCTTTACATTGGCAAAACAGTCACTATTGGCTGCCACAACCCAAGCACCAGGTAGCATAAAGATTTGTCAAATATATATAAAAAGTCAGTGATAGGTAAAAATAACTGTGGTTGTATCTATTAATAACATTAATTGTTGTGTGATTCATAAAAACAATTAATTCAAATAATTAAACAGTACATTCTTACACTCAGCATAACTTATATAAATATGACCTTATTGACCACTAAACATGAAATGTTTGGTGTAGGTTTGATGACTCTTCAGTATATTTGTAGCTTGCAGTCTTGAGGTAAACTGTTTCCTGTATACCTCACTTGTACTTCTCTGCAACAGTTTTAATTAAAAAAATCATGTGATTTTCTAGTGGACCAATCTCCAACAAATGCTGAGAAATATTGTCTTTGTACTGTAACATGATAATGCTGTACTGAATGATTTTTTTTTAAATACCTGTACTCTTTTCTGGATGAAGAAAGACATGATTCTTTAAAATGGGATACGTTTTCTCTGAACACATTTTCACACACAAAAATAACACATAATCACATCTTCAGATGAAAGAAAAAGCAGGCAGTCCCAGATTTCAAATTGATCAAAGAATGCATCAGGCTTTCAAAAGAAACTATTAATGAACTACAGTGAACCCTCGAAGATCCGGACGAAAAGGGGGGCTACCTGTCCGAAAAAGCCGATTGTCCGAATCTTCTGGCGAATGTTATAAATGTATAAAAACGATAAATAGTGATATAAAGAACACCAAAAATACAGTACAGTGGTCCCTCGGTTAACGAATGGTTCGATTAACGAAATTTCGGTTAACGAATTAGCTCCCATAAGGATTTTCAGTTCGATTAACGAACAAAACTTCAATTAACGAAATCCTTACGATGAACAAGTTTTGTTGTGCTCTTTAGCTGATCAGCTGATGGCTAGTCTGCCAATACAGTAATTGGTTCTATGTTTACATTCGTTTCCAGTGAAGTAAATATCAAGAAAGTTGGTCTATTGAATATTTCTGCATTTTTTATATTAAAATTATTGGTCACTCTGAAATTTAGTTAACATATTGATAATATAGACAGTACAGGGAACAGTTTTTGTGCGCCCATCAGCTGATTGAATCACCCAACAACGCTTCTCAGTTTAACTTTGTTTACAGTGGAGTGAACATCGATTTTGTTGGTCTCTTGAATATTTTTGCATTTTTACATTAAAATTATTGGTTATTCTGAAATTTAGTTAACATATGATAATATACAATGCAGAAATTATTATGAAACATTAAGAAGGCATTAGAACCAATGCACTCTGTAAAGAATATGGCATGTCATCATCGACTGCCTCTACAATCAGCTGTTTGATATGTAAACAAAGCTGCCGGTAATACGACATACACACCTTAAAGGGGGTTAAAATACAGTATTCTATTGCTTTTTATTTATTATTGTACAGTATACTGTACAGTACAGTACTGTATTGTATTGTATTTAGTTTATATTTAATGTTATGTTAATTCTATTACTGGTATACAGTACTTTGTATGTACCTTTTCTGTGAGTTGGAAACAATTACCCAATATCCCACAGAAATAATAGATTCGGTTTACGAAATTTTCGATTAACGAACGACTCTGTGGAACGAATTGTGTTCGTTAACCGAGGGACCACTGTACATATTATCCTGACCACTGGAGTTAGTTATACAGACTTCTTCCTGTGAAAAAGCCATAATTTTGAGCAACATATTACTACACTCCCTTTGTACTCAAATGTATTACACTAATGGACTAAAAATTTTATCTCTTGTGCAAACTATGTGAAGTTTCTACTCAAATTATTTGCTATCTTGCAAGGATTCCAGCAATGCAAGTTATATTCTGCTAAGTTTAGTCTGAGACATATTATATGATAAAAACTTTAACCCTAAAACTACCTTCACCCTGTTTTGGGAATGCTTCTTAAGGAGGCTTTTGAGATCAGAACCCCCAAATTTGTTGTCCAAATCTTCCGAAATCCGGATTTACAGGGCCCAAATCTTTGAGGGTTCACTGTACTGCAAACTTTATGTTGCAGGTATTTTCTTAATCACTTTAAATACTACAAAGCCATATATGTATGCATCAATAATGTTTGTGCACAGAGATAAATGGACAGTGTTAGGAATATACAGTACTGTAATCATCATCATCTGTTGGAATGGGCTCACAATCATCACAGATCATTCTGTTTCTCACTAAAGTTACAATGATAGCCTGAGTAGAAGGGGTGTCTATATCTGTGTTAGATACATAGCTGCTGGATACTGCTAGTGTGGGTACTTATTGTACTGTAATGGCAAACAGTTACCAAAGAGTACATCCCAAACTGAGGGGCATGCCTCCTTTCAGGGGTGTGATGTTGGTACAGGGGGTGAGGTCATGTGATAAAAATATATATTGTACAGTGACAAAAATACAGTGGGGTATGCTATAACGAACGGTTTTACCTATAAAATTGAGAATGCTATAACGAACGCAACTCCTACAACGAACGAGGATGAATACGGGACTATTTCGCCTGGCGCATGAATATTGTTGTACCGCGACCCACAACAAGAGCGTCAGGCGCCATCTTTGTCTCATTGTGTAGCCAGTGCACCAGTGTTATTGTTGAAATTTCGTCTTTTGATGTGGAAATTCGCGTTATTTGTATAACTATTTTGTTATACAAGTATACAATTGTAACAATGAATCGTCCAAAGCGAGTGAGAAAGCTAATAACCCTTGAAACTAGAAAGAAATTATAAAGAAACGTGAGAATGGAAGAAGCATTGCGAAACTTAGTGATGAATATGGGATGGCTAAATCGACTATATGTACGATTTTGAAGAATAAAGAGGAGTTAAAAACTGTGCAAGTGGCTAAGGGAATCTTTAGACTTAGCAAAGCAAGGTGTAATGTGATTGAAGAGATGGAAAATTTACTCTTAGTGTGGATAAAGGAGAAAGAAATGGCAGGTGGTAACATTAGTGAAGCTATAATTTGTGAGAAGGCCAGACAATTGTTTGAGGACCTTAAAGCCAAGACTCCCAGTGGAAGTGGTAGTGCTGTGCCAGTGTTTAGGGGTACCTGCATGCTGAATAACACTAAGGTAAGATAAAGTACCGTATTTTTTACATTTTCCACAGAATTTTTTCAGTGTTAAGTGGTTGTATTTGGGGGCCTGGAACGGATTAATCCTATAACGAACGAATGCTATAACGAACGAGGTTCTGGAACCAGTGGATTAGATTATAGCATCCTGCTATATATATATATATATATATATATATATATATATATATATATATATATATATATATATATATATATATATATATATATATATATATATATATATATATATATATATATATATATATATATATATATATATATATATCGTATATCTCGGCTTATAAGACGGAATTTGAACATTAAAAAAATCTGCCCAAAGTTAGGGGGTCGTCTTAATCACCAAGTATAAAATTCTTACCTCTTAAATATTGCGTGTCAAGAGTGGTGATGGAAACATGGTAAACCACTCACAAAGTCCTACCAGGGAAAGTGACCTTGACTGTGACCGCCTGTAGCTATTTTTAGCCGTCCTTGTGTTCGGAGGTGGTCAGTAATGCATATCTGTATATTTACTGATCATAATACTTATCTCCTATAAATAATTAATTTAAAATTAATTTTTTTACAAAGAATATTCAGTAAATGACTGCGTTAATTCTTGAAACTACCGACAGTGGTAAATTTAGGATATAAATGATGAACAGAAGTCACTTCATGGAGTCATGGATTCGGAGTTTGGTCCTTAATGATCACCTACCAGTTATAATGCTAGCCTCCCTTTTTCGCGAAACAAGTATATAAATTAAAGAAAATACTTGCAGTGTGTTTAATGTATTACAGTATATTATAAATAAATAAATAAACAAATAAATCGGCAAATCTATTTTAAGTAAATGGAAATATTTTACTCACACCAACATTAGTTCCAATTAAATAACTGCCGCTTAAGTGAGTCACTAGTGTACACCAGCCGGTATAATTTGATGCCAATACTTGAAGTGAATTGGCATTATTTTAAATAACCAACAATAAATAAATGGAAAAAAGATCAAAGGTGAGAAACATTATATTGTATGTATGTTGTGTTGTCAAAGGAAGAGAAACAATTGAAACTCTGCAATTGTGTGTAAATGAGACAGAAAGATAAATCAGCAACCT